>NC_136266.1:174837388-175084346 GCF_964187855.1 Myxine glutinosa | reverse complement strand
TTCAAGCAGGCTATCGTGCCAGGCGTCCCCTGAGAAAGCCACGTCTTTTTTTTTTTTTTTTTTTTTTTTTTTTTTGTATACAAGATCGAGGCTCGTGAAAGAGCGAACATTAATCACACAGAAAGACAAACAGACACATAAAACAAATAACATCGGGAGCGGTAGACAAGATGGGGAGAGAGGGGGAAGGACACAAACACAACATTTGAGAGCAGGGACCGAGAGACATGGAGACATCGAGAGATCTGTGGGAGGGAGAGGGCTTTGGGGGGGAGGCATGTGAAGAGGGGGAGGCATGTGAAGGGGGGGAGGCATGTGAAGGGGGGGGGGGGTGGGAGAGGTATAAACATATGGACACTGCCAGGATTTCCAGGAAATAAGTTGGAATTTCAAACAAGGTGGATCTGGGGTGAATTAGTGGGGGTAGAAAAGATCAAGGTTATGGATGGGGGAAGATAAGAGATGGTGGTGAACAGCTGTTTTAAAGACCTGGAGGGAGGAGAGGGATTGAAGGGAGTGTGGGAGTTTGTTCCACAGGCGGGAGAAAAGAGGAATGAAAGAGTGAAGGTGAGCAGAGAGCCGAGATTTCGGCAGTTTAACCATCAGAGGGTTGCTGGCAGATCTTGTGCGACCTGTAGGAATATTTGGGGGACAGAGCACAGAGAGAGCTGGGGGAGCAAGGCCGGAGAGGAGTCGGTAGAAGACAGAAAGACCACCTACCTGCCTGCGGTGAGTGAGTGAAAGGCCCTCAGAGATAGCTTCATCGCGGGAGATTCCAATGATTTTGAAAGCTTTGGATTCAACAGCGTGAAGCCGAGCCAGGTGTGAGGCAGGAGCACCAGCCCATAGGGGAGAACAGTATTCCATTGAGCTGCGGATGAAAGCCTTGTAAGTGGTGAGGAGCTCAGGTGTGCCGAGGAAGGACTTCGCACGACGGAGGATGCCCAGTCGGCGACTGGCTTTGGAGGCCAGCTTGGAAATGTGGTTTTCCCAAGAAAGATCATGGCAGATAGTGAGACCCAAAAGCTTGAGTGACAGAACTTCTTGGAGAGGATTGTTGAGAAAGTAGATGGGAGGGTTGTCCAGTCGATCTTTTCGGAGAGACATAGTAAGAGAGTGAGATTTGGCAGGATTGAAAGACATGTTCCACTTGTTTGACCAGTCTGTGATTTTGTCCAGGTCTTCAGAGAGTGAGGAGGCTGCAGACTGCCGATCTGAGGGAAGAGGAATGGAGCGGCAGAGAGTGGAGTCATCAGCAAAGAGATAGAGAGGATTTTCCAGAGAGTCAGAGAGATCATTGATAAAGACCAGAAAAAGCACAGGGCCCAGCACACTTCCTTGGGGAACTCCAGCCTGAACAGGAAGGGGAGATGAGAGAAATCCATTCAGGGCCACACGTTGACTACGACCAGAGAGGAAGTCCGCAAGCCATGCATGGAGATTTCCATGGATACCATAGGAGGAGAGTTTGGTGAGCAGAGCTGGGTGCCAGACCGTATCAAAGGCCCTTGATATGTCAAGGGAGACAGCTCTGATTTCCTGTTTGGCATTGAGGACCTCCATCCATTGTTGAGACAGCAGAAGCAGCATGTCCAGAGTAGAGTGACCTGGTCTGAAACCAAATTGATGATCAGAGATCAAGCCATTGGAGAAGAGGAAAGATTTCATATCCGAAGCAATGATGGATTCCATGACTTTGCTGATAATTGGGAGCAGGCTGATTGGTCTGTAGTTGCAAGGATCTGTTTTTGCACCTTTTTTGTGTAAAGCGGTAATGTTAGCTGATTTCCAGGATGCTGGCAGATGACCTTGAGCAAAAGATAGGGTGAAAAGAACAGAGAGAGGGTGAGATAGAGCGTCAGAGCAGGATTTTAAGACCCGTGGGCTGATGCCGTCTGGTCCAGTTGCAGAATCAGAGTCGAGGTTTGACAAAAACTCCTCCACCTTGTCAGGAGAGAAGGACACAGAGTCCAGGAGCAGTTGGGTTCGACTGGGAAAGGTGGGAACAGAGAGAGATGGGTTTGGGACTAAGGATTTCGAGGCGAACACAGAGTTGAGGCATTCGGCTTTGTCACGTGCGATGTCAACTGTGTGGCCATTTGAGGTAAGGGAGGGGATGGAGGGGGAACAAACACCAGAAACGGATTTGACCAGACGCCACCAGGATTTGGAGGAAGGAGACAGGTTTGAGAGTTCATTCTTGAGTGAGGAGAGATAGTGCTTCCTGGCACTCCTGAGGGTAGACACACACTTGTTCCGAGCTTGGTGGAAGGAACTGAGATTTCCTTCAGTTGGATTAGCCTTCCAAGAGGCAAAGGCAAGTTGTTTCAGGGCAACTGCCTCACCACAAGATTCAGTGTACCATGGACGGGAGGAAGGGTAAGACAATTGAAGGCGAGATGGGATAAATCTGTGCATGAGAGAGATCAGTTTGCTTTGGAAGAATTCCCAGGAAGAATTGATGTCAGAGGCAGTGGAGATGGGAGACCAATCCAGACGATTGATGGCTGCTTGAAGACCGTCCCAGTCGGCCTGAGTGAAATGCCAGACTCGTCGACGCTGAGGAGGCTCTCTGAGAATGGCCAGAGAGATGTCCACTTTGACAAGCACATGATCAGAAGAACCGATTGGAGCAGAAGAAGAGCAGCAGACATTAGCAGGGAAGTTTGTCATAACCAAGTCTAGAAGAGAAGATACTCCATTGGCTGAGATCCGGGTCGGGAAATTGACAGATTGTGTCAATCCTTGTTAAAGGAACCGTGCCATCTGATCATGTCCTTGTTAAAGTGGACATCTCTCTGACCATCCTCAGGGAGCCTGCTCAGCGTCGACGAGTCTGGCATTTCACTCAGGCCAACTGGCACGGTCTTCAAGCAGCCATCAATCATCTGGACTGGTCTCCCATCTCTACCACCTCTGACATCAACTCATCCTGGGAATTCTTCCAAAGTAAATTGCTCTCTCTCATGCACAGATTTATCCCATCTCGTCTTCAGTTGTCATACCCTTCCTCCCGTCCATGGTACACGGAATCTTGTGGTGAGGCTGTTGCCCAGAAACAACTTGCCTTCGTCTCCTGGAAAGCAAATCCAACGGAAGGAAATCTCATTTCCTTTCACAAAGCCCGAAACAAGTGTGTGTCCACCCTCAGGAGAGCCAGGAAACAATATCTCTCCGTTCTCAAGACCGAACTCTCTTATCTGTCTCCCTCTTCCAAATCCTGGTGGCGTCTGGTCAAATCCGTTTCTGGTGTTTGTTCCCCCTCCATCCCCTCCCTTACCTCAAACGGCTACACAGCTGACTCCGCACGTGAAAAAGCTGAATGCCTCAACTCTGTGTTTGCCTCTAAATCTTGTGTCCCAAACCCATCCCTCTCTGTACCCACCATACCCAGTCGTACCCTGCTGCTCCTGGACTCCGTGTCCTTTCCTCCTGACAAGGTGGAAAAGTTTCTGTCAACCCTCGACTCTGATTCTGCAACTGGACCCGACGGCATCAGCCCACGGGTCCTAAAATCCTGCTCTGCTGCTCTATCTCACCCTCTCTCTGTTCTCTTCACCCTCTCTTTTGCTCAAGGTCAACTGCCATCTGCTTGGAAATCAGCCAACATCACCGCTTTGCACAAAAAAGGTGCAAAAACAGATCCTAGCAACTACAGACCAATCAGCCTTCTCCCAATTATCAGCAAAGTCATGGAATCCATCATTGCTTCTGATATGAAATCTTTCCTCTTCTCCAATGGCTTGATCTCTGATCATCAATTTGGTTTCAGACCAGGTCACTCTACTCTGGACATGCTGCTTCTGCTGTCTCAACAATGGATGGAGGTCCTCAATGCCAAACAGGAAATTAGAGCTGTCTCCCTCGACATATCACGTGCCTTCGACACGGTCTGGCACCCCGCTCTGCTCACCAAACTCTCCTCCTTTGGTATCCATGGAAATCTCCACGCATGGCTGGCGGACTTCCTCTCTAGTCGTCGTCAACGTGTGGCCCTGAATGGGTTTCTCTCATCTCCTCTTCCTGTTCAGGCTGGAGTTCCCCAAGGCAGTGTTCTGGGCCCCGTGCTTTTTCTGGTCTTCATCAATGATCTCTCTGACTCTCTCGAAAATCCTCTCTATCTCTTTGCTGATGACTCCACTCTCTGCCGCTCCATTCCTCTTCCCTCAGATCGGCAGTCTGCTGCCTCCTCACTCTCTGAAGACCTGGACAAAATCACAGACTGGTCAAACAAGTGGAACATGTCTTTCAATCCTGACAAATCTCACACTCTTACTATGTCTCTCCGAAAAGATCGACTGGACAACCCTCCCATCTACTTTCTCAACAATCCTCTCCAAGAAGTTCTGTCGCTCAAGATTTTGGGTCTCACTATCTGCCATGATCTTTCTTGGGAAAACCACATTTCCAAGCTGGCCTCCAAAGCCAGTCGCCGACTGGGCATCCTCCGTCGTGCGAAGTCCTTCCTCGGCACACCTGAGCTCCTCACCACATACAAGGCTTTCATCCGCAGCTCAATGGAATACTGTTCTCCCCTATGGGCCGGTGCTCCTGCCTCACACCTAGCTCGGCTTCACGCTGTTGAAACCAAAGCTTTCAGAATTATTGGAATCTCCCGCGATGAAGCTATCTCTGAGGGCCTTTCACTCACTCACCGCAGGCAGGTAGGTGGTCTTTCTGTCTTCTACCGACTCCTCTCCGGCCTTGCACCCCCAGCTCTCTCTGTGCTCTGTCCCCCAAATATTCCTACAGGTCGCACAAGATCTGCCAGCAACCCTCTGATGGTTAAACTGCCGAAATCTCGGCTCTCCGCTCACCTTCACTCTTTCATTCCTCTTTTCTCCCGCCTCTGGAACAAACTACCTCACTCCCTTCAATCCCACTCCTCCCTCCAGGTCTTTAAAACAGCTGTTCACCACCATCTCTTATCTTCCCCCATCCAAAACCTTGATCTTTTCTACCCCCGCTAATTCACCCCAGATCCACCTTGTTTGAAATTCCAACTTCTTTCCTGGAAGTCCTGGCAGTGTCCATATGTTTTATACCTCTCCCACTGCCCCCTTCCCACGCCCCCCCCCCCCCCCAAAGCCCTCGCCCTCTCTCAGATCTCTCGATGTCTCCATGTCTCTCGGTACCTGCTCTCAAATGTTGTGTTTGTGTCCTTCCCCCTCTCTCCCCATATTGTCTACCGCTCCCTATGTTATATGTTTTATGTGTCGGTTTGTCTTTCTGTGTGATTAATGTTCGCTCTTTCACGAGCCTCGATCTTGTATACAAAAAAAAAAAAAAAAAAAAAAAAAAAAAAAAAATCCCAGTGAGTCACAGAAGTCCTTTGCTGAGGTGCCATGACTAGTGAGAGAGGAACCCACACCCAACCAGGTGGCATGATGACAGTTGAAGTCACCACATATGAGGAAGAGAGAGTTGGGATGAGTGGATAGAAGTTGGTCCATGTTGTCAGACATTGAAATGTAGATGGAGTCATCACTGTTTGGGGGACGGTACAGAACACATATGAACAAAAGGTGGGAGCGGAGAGGAAGCCGTAACCAGAGGTACTCCTGCGGGTGAGGAGGAAAGAGAGCAGTGCAAGGAGAGTGAGGAAGAGAGTTTTTGACAAAGATAGCCACCCCACCACCAGGCCGAGGCTCAGGTCTATCATACCGGAGGAGGGAGTAACCAGGAAGAGATATTAAGGAATCAGAGACATCTTGAAGGAGGAAAGTCTCTGTTAAGCAGATCAAGTCTGGATTGTCAGAAGCAACCTGTATGGAGAGATCAGTCAGGTTTGAGCGAAGGCCCCGGATGTTTGAGGTCCATACCGTTAATGAAGAGAGAGGGGGAGCATCGGGTACAGGACAGGGGAGGGGAGGAGTAGGGTAAGATGAAGGATGAGAGGGGGAGGTAGGGAGAGCAGTTGATAGTGTTTCAGATGTTGCAGAAGAGTTCCAAGAAAGGGAAGGATGAGGAGGATGAAAGGTTTGCTGGTGAAGGGATGCGGCACAGTGAGGGGTTGTTTGAGGGGGGGGCAGAGGAAAGTAGAAGGTTTGGGGGGGTGGAGGTATGAGATAGAAGGGAGACGAAGTGGGGAGGAGGCAGCTTGGAGGAGGAGGGGGGAGGAGAGAGAATTGGAGAGGAATGGTATGTGGGGAGAATTGAATGGGAGGGATTGGGGGGGAGTTTTGAAGGGCAGGAGTGAGGGGGGAGTTTAGGAGGGGAGGGGCAAGGGGGGAGTTTTGGAGGGAAGGGGAAAGGGGGGAGATCAGGAGTGGAGGGGCAAGGGGGGGATTAGGAGGGGAGGGGCAAAGGGGAAGTTTAGGAGGGGAAGGGCAAGGGGGGAGTTCAGGAGTGGAGGGGCAAGGGGGGAGTTTAAGAGTGGAGGGGCAAGGGGGAAGTTTCGGAGTGTAGGTGCAAGGGGGGGGATTTGGATGGGAGGGGCAAGAGGGGAGTTTAGAAAGTGGATGATTAATGAAAGACGAACATTGATAACAAATTGGGTTTGTTGTGATTTTCAAGTTAGCAATCCGGTTCAGGATGATGGAGGAGGGATGGAATGAATGTGAATTTAGACCATGTAGTGAGGGAGACGTATAAGATATTGAATTTCTTTTTTTTGAAGTGGAATGAGTTGGAGAGGAAATTGAGAAAAGCCTTTTAAATAGGAAGAAAAACAGCGTGTTGTAATATACCACTGAATAAAAAACAGAAGGGGAAAGGTTAAACATATTTAAAAATATTTAAACAGAACTATGAACAATCTTATATGCACAAAAATACCAACGGGGGGAGAGCCGAGAGGGACCACCACGAGTCACGTGAACAGGGCAAACGGTGGATGGCAAGGAGATAATGGGGGTGGGGCGAACAGCACACCTGGACAGAAAATACAGGATGAGACAACAGTACACGTGGAGAAAATAAAATAAATGTTTTTGGTTTTTTTTTTGTTTTTTTTTGGGGGGGGGGGGGGTGGGGATTTAGAACGTTAGACAGTATTATGTTCGGGGTAGAAGGGAAAAAACCAAGAGCCAAGCAAAACACACTTAAGTTAACAAAACACCGACGGGGGTACAACCACAGTACAAGGCCACACACGAGGAGCAGAACACGATTAATTAAATACGATTTACAGGAAATTCAAACCAAAACTAACTATAATCAAACAATATCACATGGACGATAAAATAACGAATTGAAATTTGACAATCTATCTGGGGAAATGGGGGAGAAACACGTGGTCGAAGAACGAACGAACGAATAAGAAAGAATAAACGAATGAGCACAGAGAAGGTAATGTCTTTTTTTTTTGTTTTTTTGAGTTGAGATTTACATAAGGAAGTAGGCTTTGGGGTGGAAAGACTGCGAAAACAGAGAACGAAAGTTATTGGATCACAAACGACAGGCGCTGAGAGAAAAACAAAGCCTCAAGGTTGTACAGTGTACACTGTACAGGGCCTCGAGACGACACGAATTAACGCGATTTTCAATACAGGTATGAAAGATTTGCACCGAAAATCTTTGACGGGACAATATACGTACATACACCATAAAAGAAATACAGTTATAACGAAAATACAAATTGGAACAATGACTTAACTTCGATTTCGATGGAGAGCGTGGAGACCTGCGAAAAAACGAACCGTCGCCAGCAAGACCGGAACGGAAGTCAACCAGACAACACCACCAGCGCCGATTGCAGTGGGCCAGAGAGCACCGTGAATGGCAGCCAGGACACTGGTATCACGTGATCTTCAGTGACAAGTCTAGATTTCTGGTCTATCGTCAATATGGCCGCGTCCAAGTGTGCAGACAAGTGCATGAAGCCTACAACGAAGATTGTATAGTGCCAAGAGTCCAAGCTGGAGGTGGTGGGGTGACCGTTTGGGCTGCTTTTCATGCAGGGGGCAAAACTGACCTGGTTGTTCTGAATGGAAACCTGAACCAGTTCAAGCACAGGGCCATTCTAGAAGAAACATTGCTTGGAATTTGTTCGTGCAGCCTTTCGAGGAAAGTTTGTCTTCCAAGATGACAATGCATGGCCTCATCGTGCTCGCATGATCCAACACTTTCTTGCTGACCATGGTGTAGAGCATATGGAGTGGCCTGCCATGTATCCGGATATGAATCCGATAGAGAACTTGTGGGCAGAATTAACGCGTCAAATCAACAACTTGGACCAGCAGCCTGCCTCTGTGCATGAATTGCAGCAGGCTATTGTAACTGCATGGCAAGCGATTCCTGTCCAAACCTTGGCAAATCTCGTTAACAGCATGCCTCAACGTGTACGTGCTCTCTTGAATGCTCGTGGGGGTTACACGAAGTACTGAACTGTAATTCTACTGTCCGTAATCCCAGTCGTAATCTAACTTTTGTTTTTGTTAAAAAAAAAATTTGGCTTATGTGCAAAATAAAGACATACTTCTGGAAAACACACAGAAGTTTAACGCAGTACTGTCCGTGAATTGAGTTCGATATCAGTTTCCATCACTTTCAAGGATCAATTTATTTGCTTCGAAATGTCAAATGTGGTTTTTGTTTCTTTTAAAGGTCACATTAACAAAATCTAGAATAATTTCAACATAATTCCAATGAACTTTTGGTTGGAAGTCATCTTGAAAAGTAAGTTCACCCCCACAAAAAAAATATTCCATATTAAATGCCAAGTCTGTATATATATATATATATATATATATATATATATATATATATATATATATATATATATATATATATATATATATATATATATGAATATATATATATATATGAATATATATATATATATGAATATATATATATATATGAATATATATATATATATGAATATATATATATATATGAATATATATATATATATATATATATATATATATATATATATATATATATATATATATATATATATATATATATATATATATATATATAGATGATGGAGCAGAGATGTATATATGGAGTAGAGATGTTATTTGTGTGGAGGTGTGGGAACGGTGCAGCATGCACTGAGTGCATGCTCAGTAGCATTGGCAGCAGGAAGATACAGGTGGCGACATGATCAGGTGCTGGCGGTGGTGGTGCAGATGGTGCACAAGAGGTGCTGAGATCGAGAGAGAGAGAGAGAGAAGAGTGGAGAAGGAGACTGATGGGGGAGAGGTGTGGTTTGTCAAAGAGGGCCAAGTGGTAAGAGATGGAAAGAGGAGGAGGTGGAAAGCAAGAGGGCTGTCAGATGCTTGTGATTGGCAGGTGGTGGCAGACCTAAAGCCACAATTGGTATTCCCAGAGGAGATCTGTGTGACAAGGTTGCGGCCTGACATTGTCATTTGGTCAAGTGCAACAAGACAGCTCATCTTAGCGGAGTTGTCGGTACCTTGGGAAGAGAACATGGAGGAGGTGCACGAGAGGAGGAGAGGAAAGTAAAGTGAGCTGGAGGCAGAGTGCCGGGAGAAGAGTAGGCGAGTTTCGTGTCAGCCATTTGAGGTGGGGTGTAGACGGTATATTGGCAATTCCTTTTCTGCATTTATTGCTAGGCTGGGAGTGTGTGGGACAGAAAGAACTAGGATGTGTCACAAGGTGGCCCAGGTTGCCTTGAAAGGCTCATTTTGGATATGGAGGAAGTTTATGGAGGCACGTCGAATGGTGTAGGTTGGTTGTGTTTTTTTTTTGTTTGTTTTTTTTTGTTGCCATTATTATTTCTTTTTTGTGTATATGAGTGAGTGGGTGAGGGTGTGTGTTTTTGCATGAATTAAATTTTGCATGAGTGTGTGTTTTTGTATGTTGAGTGGTGTATGATGTAAGGGTAGGTGGTTGGTTGGTTGGTGTTGTGTGTGTGTGTGTGTATGTGTGTGTATGACTGTATGGGTGTGTATGTGTGTGTGTATGAATGATCTGGTCTGTTTTGTTGGTGAATGGTGAAGGGTATAAAGGTAGGTGTTTGAGTGTTCCACCATGTTTGTTTGGTGCTGTGGATTCTGGATGCGGAGGTGTTGTTGTTGTTGTTGTTTGCACTGGCTGGGGGTGGGGGTATGTACGCATCCAGGTGCAGTTGCTGCATGTGGATGTGCATGTGCCCCTGCTGGCCCACCTTAGCTGACCGTATCGAGGTTGAAGGGCCGAAACGGGATGATGCTGAGGACCTCGACTGAGGACCCGGTCAGTGCGGCACATTTGTGACCAGGTGTGTTTTGAACTTGTGTTTATATTAGGGTGCATCAAACGCCCAACTATTTTTAAAAAGATGTTGGATTGATCTGTCCCAAATTTTATTTTGTTGCAATCATAAAATAAAGTTGCTGTGCAAAATTTGGTAAGGTTTGGACATCATCTTCTGGGTCCACCTCACCATTTCATATTTTGAGTCGGTGGTATCAGAGTTGGAAATTTGACACGCAGCTGTTTTGAGGCCCATAAATAAAAATGAAAGGATTGACTGATTGCTACATATAATAACTCTTTGTAAAGGTATTATTGTGCTCTGTAGCAATATATCATCATCATAGGGATAGGGATACAATTCATTTATATACAAATATTCAAAATAATGATTTTTTTCAAAATATGGATATAAAGCTAAATGAAGAGTATTTTAAAAATATAATATATAAATTAAAGAATATCCTGAATGTTGTAGTCATCTTGTCTTTACAGAGATCTTTTAACTAGACAAGATGATTAAAACAATTATTAGGCTATACTCTAATAAAATTGGATTATTGATTTATTTGTTGTACATAATTATGAAATGACATTATTGTTACTAATATTACCTTTTTCTTTCAGATAAAACAATGGATGGCACAGTAAAGAAAGCATCTGTTGCAACAAGAGAGTCCACCAAGGTGTTTGGTCTTGGAAGTGCCATAACTGAACAAGATTCCCAGATCAATGGCACCAGACTTCCAACTTGTTTACAAGTACTACGTTGTTTCATGTGGCACACGGAAGATGGCAAACTTGAACGACGCTCTCGGTGGGAATCAGCAAAGCTTGTACTGCAGAAAGTGACACCATTTTATGGCAAGGCTAATATTCCTATCATCACTGAACGCAAGGCTATTGAGAAAATTATCAAACTTGCAGATGATAATTCCAAGCTTAGATCAATCCCTATCAACCGAAGAACAACTCCAGCAAGCATCACAAAGGTGAATCAAATGGAGATGAAATTTATGGAGACATTTCCCTTGTGGCCCAATGATGCTAGTTCTCACATCAAGAATCCTGAAGACTTAGCATTCCTGGAATCTATGAAGACAGATCGCTGTGCAACATTTGGCTGCCAAGATAAACTGTTGGCAGATAAGATGCAGCGTAAAGTGAACCGCGAGGAAAAAGAATCAGAGAGGCGAGCAAGTATGGAGCTGGAGTTCAACATAAATACTACAACCACTGTGTATAATATTAGTGACAGTGATGAAGAAGTAACTCTTGGACCTTCAACAAGCACACCAACAACCTCAAGAAGTCATTATCGTTTAGTTAGACCTGGCACATCAGTTTTCATTCCACATGACATCCCGAAGAGGCCCAGTCTTGTTTCACTGGCAACAAGGATGAAGATGACACCAACCCAACAGGCTGCTTTCACAGAAGCTCTTATTGAAGAAACAGGAGGGGATGTAGCGAAGGTGTCAACATCATATGCTACAGCAGATAAATCAAGACGCAAAATTGGACAGCATATTGCTACTACCTGTAAGTTCAAATGGATACCTCCGAAGCTTGCTACGTTGCACTGGGACTCAAAGCTGCTTCCATGCTTAACTAACCAAAACACTTTTGAAGAACGCCTGGCTGTGCTTTTGGGTTCTCAAACTGATATGAAGCTGCTGGGTGTTCCATCCTACAAGCCTGGAACAGACCGTAAATCTGGAGATATAATTGCTCAGCTGACTAATAACCTACTTGAATCATGGAACTGCCAAGAGAATGTTGTCAACTTGACATTTGACACAACTGCATCTAACACCGGCCACATCAGTGCAGCTTGTGTAACAATTCAACAACGGCTTAACAAAGCTCTTCTGTGGTCAGGCTGCAGACACCACATTGGTGAAGTCATTCTTACGCACATTTTTACTGATCTTAAAGTTGAAGCATCTAAGTCACCAGATATCTTCCTCTTCTCAAGGTTTCGCAAGAACTTTGAAATGTTTCCACACACATTCAATGAACCACTTTCACGATTTGATCCATCTCAACTAAATGAAGCAGCAACAAGTTTGACAAGTGACTGGCAAAATAATGTTCTCAGACTCTGTCACACCGAGCAATCTCTAAGACGTGATGATTATTTGGAATTTGTTGATCTGTGTACTGTATTCCTTGATGGTGAAGTAGCTGAACATCAAATAACCTTCAAGCGTCCTGGTGCACTGCATAAAGCCAGATGGATGGCGAAGCTCCTCTACTCAATCAAATTATGTCTCTTCGAAAAACAAATCGCTGATCTTCCAGCAGGTACAATTACCACAGAAAAACAAGTGCCAAAGATCAGAGAATTTGTCACGTTTGTCACTCTAGTATACAGCTCCTGGTGGATGACATGTACCTCTGTCACCGATGCCCCATGGAATGACCTGCAGCTCATCTCCAAACTGAAACAGTATGAAGCTGTCAATGCTGGAATCTCAAGAAGTGCCCTGAAAGCCTTCAAACGACATCTCTGGTACCTCACAGAAGAGATGGTTCCACTTGCCCTCTTCAGCTCAGTTGTTCCTCATGACCATCGCCGTGCTCTGGCAGACAGACTTCTGGAGGTTCAGCCAGATTTTCCAGTAACCAACCCACAAGGACGGTTTGGTACTGGGTTTGGAAAGCCCAGATTTCCTGATGACTTGACTGAGAAGACCACTCTGGCTGATTTTGTTGGACCAGATTCATGGTACCTATTTCATCATCTGAAGCTTGACTGGGCATTTCTAGTTACCGATGTTCAAGAATGGACTAACTCTGCAGCCTACCAGACATCATGGACTAATGTTGAAGCCTTGAATGTGGTGAATGACTCTGCAGAAAGGGGAGTTAAGCTTAGCTCTGACTTCCTTTCAGCAGCCAGAAGTGAAGACCACTACTAAAACGTGCGACAAGTTGTTGAGCACAACCGCAAGGAGAAACCGAATCTTCGAAAGCGAGCAGCTCAAGACTAAACTGTCAGAAATATCCATGAAAACTACAGTATTTTTGTTTTGTTTCTATTTTCATGTTCATCCATAGTCAGATGTACTCATATTAAGATGATAAATGCTAAGATTGTGTATATATGATTCTACTGTAATAAAAATTATATCATTCTGGTATCTATAATACATATGATTATACCAATAAAATCATGATTTTGACTATTTGTGTATAAGTGAATTATATCCCTATCCCTATGATGATTATATATTGCTACAGAGCACAATAATACCTTTCCAAAGAGCTATTGTATGTAGCAATCGGTCAATCCTTTCATTTTTATTTATGGGCCTCAAAACAGCTGCGTGTCAAATTTCTGACTCTGATACTACCGACTCAAAATCTAATTTGCTGAGGTGGACCCAGAAGATGATATCAAAACCTTACCAAATTTTGCATAGGAACTTTATTTTATGACTGGAACAAAATAAAATTGGGGACAGATTGTTTTCTTGACATAGGGGCGTTTGATGCACCCTAATATATATATATGTTTATATATATAGTCGTCCCTCGCTATATCGCGGTTCACTTTTCGCGGCTTCGGTACATCGCGGGTTTTTCTCGCTAGTATATGTAAAATTATATCGCGGATTTTTCGCTATATCGCGGGATTTTGCGGTATAAATGGATTTTTATATACATTAAAATCGGAACGGATTAAACTCGTAAGCCGAGGTACCACTGTACTATTATTTTAAATATTTTTGTGGTAAAATAAGCATTTTCTAGCCTAAAAAATTAAAAAACGTAAAAAAATAAGAAAAATACAGTTATTAAAACATATTACAAGAAATAAAATACTGTACATAGTGTACAGTAGAAGGAGAGACAAAGAGTCGTGCGTATGGAAAACGCAGATGCGGCAGCTTCCACTTGCGCTCGTTACCCACGTAATGGGTAACTGTAATGCTCTTTTCTGGCTGTGCAGTACATTCATCATCGTCATCAGTACTGCACAGCTAATTCATCATCATCTTCATCACGCAAGTTGTAGTATTGAAGAGCCGGGGCTCTTGCTTGATACGGACGAAATGACGGGCAAGACACAAACTCGTCCGAGAAGATATTTATTCTCAAAACCAACTCGGGAACACTGAAAAGCCCATTTATCGGGCTGCATTATAAAGCACAAACAGGAACCGAAACCGAAAGCCACGCCTCTCAAGCGTGGCGTGCTTCGGTGGTCACGTGATCAACAGGTGTAGCTGATTATACCCGCACGCGCGACATGCTTTGGTGGTCACGTGACCAGCCACTTGCGCCGCGGATCCCCGCCAGTGACGTCACCGGCTGGAGCAAGGAGATTCTGATGCTGGTCTTGCTTGGGGAACCCATGGGTTGCTACAGTATCTTCAATGGTGAGTACCCATTAGAATTTTATATGTTGTTAAAATTATGTATGTTTAAGAGTGTAAAAAGTGTTTAAGAGTATAGGAAGTGTTTATAAGAGTATGGGAAAGGTTAATAAGAGTGTGGGAAAGGTTAATAGGAGTGTGGGGAGGGTCATAAAGCTTAAAAATATATATAAATAATAAAATAAAAATATGGTCGCTACTTCGCGGATTTTCGTCTATCGCGGGGGGTTCTGGAACGTAACCCCCGCGATAAACGAGGGATCACTGTATATATATATGGAGAGGAGGAAGGAGGGAGAGGGTTTTATTGCTTGGAAGGTGAGGCACCTTCCAAGCTAACATCAGATGACTGTGCTTCTGGTGTTTGCTCTCTTTGTCTCTTAACACCACTTGTAGAGGGTTGGGGCTCACAAGGCTTGCTTTCTTTAGAGAACCACCTCTCCAAAGTTGCCTGGTGTTGGCGACTTTTCTTAACTTTTCAAGTTAATGCTCCTGTTAACCACTGCTTTATTAGGGTGCCAGTTTTCAACAATGGCCTGTGTTTTAGACCAATGGAAGCACAGTTCTCTAATTTCAGCACTGGAAATATGAACGACGCTCGCGGCGGGAAATATGAACGACGCTAACGCTATGTTGGCGGTTCGGTTATAGAAATACATTCGGAATTAGGGACAAAATTTTCTCGAATTTACGGTTCGGAATTAGAGTAGTTCGAGATGAGGGGCGTTCGGAATTAGGGGTCACTACTGTATATATATATATATATATATATATATATATATATATATATATATATTTATATATATATATATATATATATATATATATATATATACAGACTTGGCATTTAATATGGAATATTTTTTTTGTGGGGGTGAACTTACTTTTCAAGATGTCTTAGAACCAAAAGTTCATTGGAATTATGTTGAAATTATTCTAGATTTTGTTAATGTGACCTTTAAAAGAAACAAAAACCACATTTGACATTTCGAAACAAATATATTGATCCTTGAAAGTGATGTAAACTGATATCGAACTCAATTCATGGACAGTAGTGTGTTCGACTTCTGTACGTTTTCCAGAAGTATCTCTTTATTTTGCACATTAGCCAAATTATTTTTTCACAAAAACAAAAGTTAAATTACGACTGGTATTACGGACAGTAAAATTACAGTTCAGTACTTCGTGTAACCCCCACGAGCATTCAGGAGAGCACGTACACGTTGAGGCATGCTGTTCACGAGATTTGCCAAGGTTTGGACAGGAATCGCTTGCCATGCAGTGACAATAGCCTGCTGCAATTCATGCACAGAGGTCGGCTGCTGGTCCAAGTGGTCGATTTGACGCGTTAATTCTGCCCACAAATTCTCGATCGGATTCATATCCAGGGACATGGCAGGCCACTCCATATGCTCTACACCACGGTCAGCAAGAAAGTGTTGGATCATGCGAGCACGATGAGGCCGTGCATTGTCATCTTGGAAGACAAAGTTTCCTCGAAAGGCTGCACGAGCAAATGGAAGCAATGTTTCTTCCAGAATGGCCCTGTACTTGAACTGGTTCAGGTTTCCATTCAGAACAACCAGGTCAGTTTTGCCCCCTGCATGAAAAGCAGCCCAAACGGTCACCCCACCATCTCCAGCTTGGACTCTTGGCACTATACAATCTTTGTTGTAGGTTTCATGCACTTGTCTGCGCACTCGGACGTGGCCATCTTGACAATAGACCAGAAATCTAGACTCGTCACTGAAGATTACGTGATTCCAGTGTCCTGGCTGCCATTGACGGTGCTCTCTGGCCCACTGCAATCAGCGCTGGCGGTGTTGTCTGGTCAGGTGTGGCTTTCTCAGGGGATGCCTGGTACGATAGCCTGCTTGAACCAGTCGTTGGTTGACTAGCCTTCTGGATACAGGCACATTTGTCAGTTGCTGCCACTCATCCCTAAGCCGATTAGCTGACTTGCTACGGCCATTGCGGACTAACCGGTGCAGCTGGCGTTCATCCCTCCTTGTGGTTCTGCGGGGACGTCCTGGCCTCGGTATTGGAGCAGGGACACCCCTCTGAGCATTTCGTTTCAGGATCTTTGACACCTGACCTTGAGTGATGCCATACTGCCGAGCAATAGCACGCTGTTTCATGCCGTAATTTCGTAAAGCCACCATTCCATGACAAACAGCATTGTCGGGTTGACGGACCATCTCCAGAGGAAGCGGCAATAACTTTTGGAGATGTGCAGCAGTTGTTTTCCACTAATACAGAACGCAACAACCCTTGTATACCCGACTGTGAAGCCAATCATCAAATGCACCTGTCCGTACATTTTGCCACTCCACCTGTGATATAATCCTGTTGTTGACTTCTTGCTGCGACAGACAATCAGTGACATGGTTCTTTTAACAAATAAATCACCAAAGTGTAAAAGAAACTCACCAGATTGATTTACTGAGTTAAAAAAGTAAACCCAAGTCAAGAAAAAAAAAATATGCCATATTAAATGCCAAGTCTGTAAATATGTGTATAAATATAATTATGTATATCAATAAATATGTATGTGTATGTATCTTTATGTATATTTGTATGTACATACATTTTTTAATTTGTATCTACATGTGTTGTTAGTGGACAATAGACAGGGATTTGAACATGCGATTCATAATTTGAGCTTGATGTTCAAATGGGAATGCTAACGGCCATGTCGCTTACTTCCCAATACTTTTTTAAAATGAATTTAAAATGTATTCTTTTAACTCTATCATTATTGTTCAAAGTTCTCTCGGTGTATTGAATTTGAAAATGTTACCCCTACCCTCAAGGACTTTCATAATTCCCATCTGTCCTGGGCTTAATTGGCTAATATCTCTCAATATGTTAGTAATCCCCAGTTTCCAAACTGAAACTGAAATATGATGAAGGCCAGCCCTGGTCAACCCAAAGAGGTATCTTTGTTTTTTTGGAAATAAATTCCTTGATATCCATTTTCACTCATACTCATTTCTAACTACTTGTGCTTTTAATCCATGTTCTTGACCTGGAGGTAATAGCCATAAGATTTCTAACTTCTAGTCCATTTAGATTTTCTTGATGAAGGTGCAGGGAACTCGAATTGGAATATACTATAAACTTTTTTATTGATTGGTTATAGATTGGTTTAATAATTTGCACATTGTTGTGGAAAAACATAGTATATAGCAATTATAGTCATTAGCCCCAATTGGACTTAGTCCCAAACGGGGCTTATGAATTGGATCTCATCCATCCCTCCGTCCGTAACCATATCTCGGAGATGCATGGACCGTTTTTGTTCATACTTGTCACAAAGACAAAACATGACGGTATACATATGCACATCATTTTGTTTCGTTATGCGATCAAAGATTGCCGAAAGGTGGCCATTTTAGTTGTAAAAAAGCCGATGTTGAACACATCCTCAACCATGTCTCGGACATGCATTTACCGATGTTGTTCAAACTTTGCACAAAGGTAATGAATGATGGCTCACATACACACGTAATTTTCTTTCGAGATCAGATCCAAGATGTCCGACTGGCAGCCATTTTGTTGCTTAAACGTGTCCCCAACCATGTCTCGGACATGCATTTACCGATGTTGTTCAAACTTTGCACAAAGGTAATGAATGATGGCTCACATACACACGTAATTTTCTTTCGAGATCAGATCCAAGATGTCCGACTGGCAGCCATTTTGTTACATAAACGTGTCCCCAACCATTTCTCGGACATGCATGGACGTGGATATTTGTGGGCCCATGTTGGCGGTCTCGGACATGATGATGGCTAAAATGGATGCGGGCCAAGCCGAGCTTGCGGGAAAAAATGGAAGCAAGCTATAACAGCTTGGTGATGTCCTTGGCGAAGATGTGGAACATGGAGCAGAAAATGGCGATCAGCCAGGCCAAGGTAATAGAGGGGATTAGTGCCATGGGAAGGAGCACAAGGGTTACATGGGGAGTAACAAGAGAGGGGACAGTTAACAGCAAAGGGTACATGGATACATTAAAACAGGGAACGAGGAGATTGGGAATGGAAGACATAGCGCCAGAGTGGGTGAAAGGGTGAAAATAAAACAGAAGTGGAAATAAAAGGAAAGCTATAACCAGCAAGGAGATTAGAGGGAGACAGTCAACGATGATGTTGAAGGATATGTTGTGGCAGAGAGGTGTGAAGTGTGCGTCACCCCAGAGGTGCAGAGATCCATGCAGGGAGAGCCGTACGAGAGGCACAATCGCAGGGTAGAGCTGGCAAATGCCGCAGCAGAGACCAGGTAAGTGGACACATACAGTTCTTCTGGTCCTTTCTTCTGTGGTATGCATGGGGCCCATTGAGGATTCAATAGTTAACGAGCTACCTTTCATTCATTGCTCGGGGGAACATATCGATTACTGGAAACGAGCAGAGTTAACCGGCGTTGCCCCCCCCCCCCTCCCCCTGGAAAATAAATAGAAAGTCACGTGTGTGTAGTGGGCTTTTTATAATCAGAGGAATCCACGCCTCTTGGGCACGCCCCGTTTCCACGCCCCTTGGGAATGCCCCTTGTCTAAATCTGATGCACCCATGTTTTTTCTCATGAAAAGTTACCCCCCATGGACCCCCTTTTCCCTCTCTAAGTCACTTCCTTGGGCTGTCCACGAGGCGCAACCGAACAAACAGACGTTCACAAATAGGGTTATAGATAGATAATGGTATTGCTTCTCTTGTATTCCTGCCATTTTTGTTTGTAAATACACAATTAGAGATTCACTTGGTATCTGGGTGATTTGAATGTCTTTATCGTGATTTTTATTATGACTGTACATACCTCCATAAAAGGATAGATTGGCATCGGGTGATTATCACCAACTGCGTTCAGCGATCTCTGCTTGGATTGCTAATTATGGTAATCAGGTGCACTACCTATTAGCACATCACCTTACTGGTTCAGCGGTTCACGGTAACGTGGCAAACATGCCCAGGAACCTGCTAAGAGTGCCCAAATCAGTTAGCCCGGCGTGACCACTGATGAATTCCATGAAAATCGTCACCCACGTGTGATTCCGTCACATTACCTGGTCTGCCTCACTGAGAGTAGTACTCGTCTGTAGCCATGTGACAGTTCTGGTTCAATACATGTAATTGAATTCTCTCTGCTCTTCTTAACATTCAAGATAATTACCTTATATGTTCAAAATTAGAGTGCACATGGTGATTCCGTCACGATGGAATTCATGCACTTTGATGGAATTCAGACCGGGAAACTGGGATGAGTCCGATGACTACAATAATATATTTGAATGAATAAAATATGGACGCAGGTTCATCAGCTTCCCATACAAACTATAATACAAAAATAACAGTTTTATCGTATATTGTCATGTGATAACATAATAGTAAAGCGCGATGCTGCGCGCGCTAATGCTTACGCAAAGAGCAAGCGGACAACGCGGTTCATAAAAGAGTCTTTATTCAAAGTACTCAAACTGCAGCACTAAGCTGCTCAGGGCTGCGCGCTCCGCGTATATCATGAGGCCACGCCTCTCTCCCTGGTGTGGCCCATCCCCACTTGGTGTGCGGGGTGATGTCACCGCGTCAGTGCTTTCGTGTCCGCCACACGCGCCCCCCCCCAGAATCCCCGCGCACCTGAAGGGTCAGTTTGCGGGGCAAACGGATGACCCGGCCGAAGCGCCCCCTGGCGACTGGCGGCGTCTGGGATGCAGGGATGCCATCTGGGATGCCTCCGGCAGCAGGACCGGGGGCGGCGTGGCGGCGGGGCTGGGCGGTGCCGGGGGTCCGCCCGCAGGGGGGCGGCCCCGACGCGGGGGTCGGGCCACTGGCGGTGGATGGTCCACGTCGAGATGGGCCGGCTTGAGGCGGTCTACAGAAACGCGGTCAGGAGTACCGCCGATGTCCAGGGTGAAGTGCTTCGCCCCGGTCTCCAGCACGCGGAAAGGCCCGTCGTACGGGGGCCGCAGTGGTGTCCGGTGGGCATCGTGGCGGACAAAGACGTACTCCGCCATGCGAAGCTCCGGGGCGACGTGCGTCGGTGGGTGCCTGTGGCATGCCGTTGGCACCGGGGCGAACCTCTGGGCGGTCTCTTGCAGAGCGGAGCGCTGCTGTGCCGCGGACCATGGTGCCGTGGAGTCGGGGAGGAACTCGCCCGGCACCCGCAGCGGTTGCCCGAAGACCAACTCCGCCGCGGATGCGCGCAGGTCCTCCGTGGGCGCCGTCCGGAGGCCCAGCAGGACCCAGGGGAGCCTGTCGACCCAGCCGCCGTCGCGGAGGGTGGCACGGAGCGCGGCCTTCAATGAGCGGTGAAATCGCTCACACAGGCCGTTAGCCTGGGGGTGGTAGGCCGTGGTTCGGTGCAGCCGGACCCTGAGCCCCTGCGCGACCGCCCCCCAGAGCTCCGAGGTGAACTGAGGGCCGCGGTCGGACGAGATGTCTGAGGGGGCGCCGAACCGGGCGACCCACGTGGCGATGAAAGCCTGCGTGACATCCGCCGTCGTCGTCGACGCCAAAGGCACGGCCTCCGGCCACCGGGTGGTGCGGTCCACCATGGTGAGGACGTGGGTGAAACCCCGCGAGGGGGGCAGAGGTCCCACCAGGTCCACGTGGACGTGGTCAAACCGGCGTTCCGGCACCGTGAACGGGGCCAACGGGGCCTGGGTGTGCCGGTGCACCTTGGCGCGCTGGCACGCGAGGCACGTCCTGGCCCAGCCGCGGACGGCCTTCCGGAGGCCATGCCAGACGAACTTGTCGGCGATCAACCTTTGGGAGGCCCTCGCGCCCGGGTGGGACAGGCCGTGGATGGCGTCAAACACCTGGTGCTGCCAGCCGCGGGCACGATGGGGCGAGGACGCCCGAGGGAGACGTCGCACAAGAGGGCCGCGCCTGCGCCGTCGAACGGCACCTCGGTGACACGGAGGCCCGTGACGGCGGTCCGCAAGGCCTGGACATCGGGGTCAGCGGCCTGGTCCGCTGCCATCCGGGCATAGTCGATGCCGAGGTGGACTGCGTGGGCGACGGCCCGGGAAAGGCAATCCGCCACCGGGTTGTCCTTCCCCGCGATGTGCCGGATGTCCGTCGTGTACTCGGACACGGCCGAGAGGTGACGCTGCTGCCGGGCCGACCACGGCTCGGTGACCTTGCCCATCACGAAGATCAGCGGCTTGTGGTCGACGAAGGCCGTGAACGCACGGCCCTCGAGCAGATGGCGGAAGTGCCTGACCGCCAAGTGAAGCCCGAGCAACTCGCGGTCGAAGGTACTGTAACGGCGTTCCGGCGGGCGAAGCTGCCGGCTAAAGAACGCCAGCGGTTGCCAAGCTCCATGCACCCATTGCTCGTGCACCGCACCCACCGCGTAGTCCGAGGCGTCGGTGGTGAGGGCGATCGGTGCATCGGGCGCCGGGTGCGCGAGCATGGTGGCGTTAGCCAAGGCGAGCTTCGCGCCCGTGAACGCCGTGTCCATCTGCTCGGTCCAGGTAACGTCGCCTTTGCCCGGCTTACCTCGGAGAGCTTCGTGCAGGGGGCGCAGGAGCTGGGCGATACCGGGCAGGAACCGATGGTAAAAGTTCACCATGCCCAGGAACTCCTGCAGCCCTCTGATCGTGCGGGGGTGCGGAAACCCCTTCACCGCCTCCACCTTGGCCGGCAGGGGGACGGCTCCGTGCCTGGTGACACGGTGCCCCAGAAAATCGATTATGGCGGCGCCGAACCGGCACTTTGCGGGGTTCACAATCAGGCCATGCTGGCCCAGGCGTTCGAAGAGCGTGCGGAGGTGGCGTAGGTGCTTTTCGCGGGACGCGCTGGCGACGAGGATATCGTCCAGGTAGACGTAGACAAAATCCAAGTCGCGCAGGACGCTGTCCATCAGTCGCTGGAACGCCTGAGCCGCATTCTTCAGACCGAAGGGCATCCGCAGGAACTCGAAGAGTCCGAATGGCGTGATGACCGCCGTCTTCGGGACGTCCTCCGGCCTGACAGGGACCTGATGGTAGCCGCGTATGAGGTCCACCTTCAAGAAGAAGGACATGCCCGCCAAACGGGCGGAAAAGTCCTGAATGTAGGGGACGGGGTAGCGGTCGGGAGTCGTGGCGTCATTGAGACGGCGATAGTCCCCGCACGGTCGCCATCCCCCGCCGGGCTTCGGCACGATGTGCAGCGGCGACGCCCAAGCACTCTCTGAGCGCCGAACGATGCCGAGTCACTCCAGGGTAGCGAACGCCGCTTTTGCCACCGCCAGCTTCGTCGGCTCGAGGCGGCGTGCCTGGGCGTAGACCGGTGGCCCGACGGTGGGGATGTGATGGGCCACCCCGTGCTTGACGGCCCCCGCCGAGAAGGTGGGCCGCGTGAGGGCCGGGAAGCCGGCGAGGAGGCGGGTGAATGCGTCCGCTGCCGGAAGCGTACAGACCAACGTGGCCGGAACCGAACCGTTCGGCAAGCCGCTTGGCAAGCCGCTCGTTGAGCTGCTCGACGAGCTGGGCAGCGCACAAGCGAGCGAGCTGAACGTCTCGGCCTGGACAAGACGTCTGCGCTTTACGTCGACCAGTAGCCCATTAGCGCACAGGAAGTCCGCGCCAAGCAGTGCCATGGGCACGTCGGCGGTGACGAACGTCCATCGGAAAACCTGCCCTCCGAACCGCAGAGAGAGGCAGCGTTTTCCATACGTACGGATGGGCGTCCCGTTCGCGGCAAGCAGCGCGGGGCCCCCGCCCGCGGCGTGCTTGTCTGATGTGCCGGCGGGAATGACACTCACCTGCGCTCCCGTGTCGCACAGGTAACGGCGCCCGGATAAGGTGTCCGTTATGAACAGCAGGCTGCTCGAACGGCCGGCGCTCATCGCCACTATTGAGCGCCGGCCCGGGCATTTCCCGACCTGTTGAAGGAGCATGGCGGATGACATTGCCGAGCCTCGTGGCCAAACTTGGCGTGGAACCAGCACCAGGTGGTGGAGCTGGAGGAGTGTGGCTGGCTCCGCCAGGCCGGTGGAGTTGGCGGTTTTCGCCACGGCGGTGGGCGGGGCGTGGCGGCGGTCACGAGGGGCGTATCAGCATGCTGCGTATGCTGTGGAAGCTGATGCTGTGGATCAGCAGCATCAGCCTCGAGGTCCGTGACGGCCGCGCCGACTCTCGCCCGCGTATCCGAAGCCGCGAAGTACCTGTCCGCCTCGGCTGCCAATGCTCGGGGTTCCGTTAGCCCGGTCCCGGCCAACGCGAGGCGAACCTGCGCTGGAAGTTGGCGACGGAAAAGCGCCCGGAATAGAGAACCGGGGGCTTCATCGCCCAACAGTGACAGCATATGGTCCATTCTGACCGACGGGCGCGTGTCGCCGAGCTCGGGGAGATCCAGGAGGCGGTCGGCCCGTGCGTCGTCCGTGAGGCCGAACGTGGCTAGGAGTAGCCGCTTGAGTGCCTCGTACTTGTGGCCGTCCGGTGGGTGGCGAAGGACGGACACAACTCGAGCGGCCGTGCCGGGCCCGAGGGAGGCGACGACGTGGCAGTAGCGCATGTCGTCGTTAGTGAGGCGCCGAAGCTGAAATTGGGCTTCGGCTTGAACGAACCAGACTTCGGCCTGGGCCTCCCAAAATTCGGGAAGTTTAATCGCCATTGCCTTGTCGTTGGCCATTGCAATGGCGTCGTGTTCGGAAGGATCGCTACGGCAGATCCAACGTCGAGGTCACCATATAAAGCGCGATGCTGCGCGCGCTAATGCTTACGCAAAGAGCAAGCGGACAACGCGGTTCATAAAAGAGTCTTTATTCAAAGTACTCAAACTGCAGCACTAAGCTGCTCAGGGCTGCGCGCTCCGCGTATATCGTGAGGCCACGCCTCTCTCCCTGGCGTGGCCCATCCCCACTTGGTGTGCGGGGTGATGTCACCGCGTCAGTGCTTTCGTGTCCGCCACAATAGACAAGATAGTCCAGATGTATACACACTCGGATCTGAGCAGTCTTGACTTTGTTGAAATCTTTGACCAGCTATACATGTCCCTCTGGTGTTTCACATCCAGAGCTAGGGATCAGTTTGTGTGCCATTGGTCAAATGGACATTACGCGAGAGCACCAGTCGATCACCACTGGTCATTGGTGGAGGTTAAAACATCTCGGTGTGTTTCGTGAAATGTAGGTGAGATATCGCTGCCACGATGAACAAATTAAAAATATAATCCTTCACACAATTGAACGCCAGTGCTGGTCCCAACCAGTAAGAAAGATTTAGGCCAGAAACGGTCACCCCAACTGTTGAGCCCACACCAAGGTGTAAATAATTGGAGCAGTTAAAGAAGAAGAAGAAAACGAAGAATGGTGCCTCATTTACAGTTTTGGAAAAAGCAAACAAGAAAGAAAACAAAATAATAACTAGAACGGCACTCAGTAGAGGGCATGTCCTCCTCCGCCTGTTTGGCCATATCACCTAATGGTGAAGAATCACTAAAAAAAATTAAATAATTCTCATATCCGAATCCATATTCAGATCTTCACCAAATTTGAATCGATTCTTCCTTGTCACACACACAACTTGTCAGCAAGTTTCGTCCAAATCAGTCCATAACTTTTTGAGATATCCCGCTATGTATCGTTTTTGGCCTTATCTATCAATGGTGAAGAATCACTTAAATAATCAAATAATTCACATATCCGAATCCATATTCAGATCTTCACCAAAATCGAATCTATTTGTCCTTGTCAGACACGCAACCGGTCCACAAAGTTCGTCCAAATACATCCACAACTTTTTGAGATATTTTGTTCACAAACAAACAGACAGGGGTGAAAACATAACCTCCATCCTGTCCACCTTTGGTGGCGGAGGTAATAATACATTTCAGAAAGTTTTTTTTTTTTTTACAACTAATAACTCTGAAAATAGATGCAAGTTGTTTGTAAGAGATTATTGGAGTATAAATCTCTTGTAAACACATTAAATACTTAGCTCACTGCTTAACTGGATCTTCTGTTATCACCACTAATGACATCCACACAAAGGTGATTGAATAACTACACATTAAATCGAATGATTCCTAACAATTAGCCATCGGCCATTTGCATTATTAGATTGAATATTCTAAAATATCATTGCTATTGGTCAATTAAATGGTTGTGTTAGACTATGCCACATGCTTCCTATTAACGAAGGCTTATTTATGACATTCTATTTAATCCATCCCACCCCACCCCCAAGCCTTAATATTGTGCATTTATTGCGAATAAAGAGTCAAAAAAAATTGCTGAAAATTAAAAAAAAAAAATTGCAATTTTTTTGCAAAATAAAGTCAAATTTTTCCGAAAATGATTTTTTTGAAACTTTTATTTTTCAACAAAAACATGACATCACCATCATGTCGTTCCTCTTTTCAAAGACTGCGCCGATATTGCCTGGAAGGTTACACTGCCAAACATGGTTAAACTGCCAAAATCAAGACTCTCTGTTTACCTTCACTCTCCCACCTCTGGAACAAACTCCCTCACTCTCTTCAATCCCACTCATCCCTCCAGGTCTTTAAAACAGCTGTTCACCACCATCTCTTATCTTCCCCCATCCAAAACCTTGATCTTTTCTACCCCCGCTAATTCACCCCAGAACCACTTTTTTGAAATACCAACTTCTTTCCTGGAAGTCCGAGCAGTGTCCATGTGTTTTTTACCTCTCCCCCCCCCCCACCCCTCTTCCCACGCCTCCTCGCACCAAACCCTCTCCCTCCCACAGATCTCCCGATGTCCCTGCTCTCAAATGTTGTACTTGTGTGCTTCCCTCTATCTCCCCATCTTGTCTCCCGCTCCCTTTATCTTATGTTTTATGTGTCAGTTTGTCTTTTTGTGATTAATGTTAGCTCTTACACGAGCCTCGATCTTCTATCCCCCCCCAAAAAAAGAGATCAAAATGGCGTGTCTATTTGATTTGCAGGTTCCGCAATATTCATTCCATGGGACAACACGTAGGTAGAAAAATACGAGTAAGGTAGCAAATTGGCAGTAATCGGGGCTACATCGCGGGTTCGCAACACGACATGGAACAATTTCCTGAAGCATCGAGGCAGTGGCCTACACAATGTAATGACTCCAACACTCACCAGAAACGATAGGCCCGTGCGCCCCAATCTTCTTAGCAAGGGTGAAAACGATCTCGCATTGAAAATTAAGATGCATGGATGGCTGCCAGGGAACACAAACAGCCTATTAATTACCAGGAAGCAGCCGCCAATTAATGCAACTCCTTTTCCCCCATCGTTCCTTTGGGGTGCTTTGGAGAGGTCTTTATGCCCAGAGCTCTAAAATTCATCTTTATTAAAGCTTTGAGGAACTCGTTACACTTCTGACAGCCGGCATTATCCTGTGTGGATGACAAATTGCCTCATGTGAGAAGGCATTTGAATATGATAACTCTGCAGACAAACACACAGCAACTGATGCCAAGGGCACACGACCGATGTATACAAAAACCTCGTGACCTAAACCCACCGGTTGTGTCTGTTGTGGTATCTCTGCACTTGCTCGCCAATGTTTCCTTTCTTTGCTGCCTTCTTCGAGGTCTCTTAATCAGACACTTTTCTTATTTTGAAATGAATAGTCCTTAAAAATAACATTAAGATTGGCAATTGACTAGTAAGAAATAAATGCAGTGTATTTTCTCTGCAAATACAACAACAACCAACATGCATTGTAAGGCCATTTTCCCTGCATGAGTGGGGGTTAGCCTTGCGGTCCCCATGACAATCTTCTCCATTTGCCCTATTTTCTGCATCTCCCCTTTTTAACCCCCTTGTCCGCATTTCTTCTTCCACCGTCTTTAGCCAAGTATGTCTCGGTCTTCCCCGTCCTCTACTTCCTTCTACATTCATTTCCATCGATCTTCTCAGCCAGTCACTTTCATCCTTCCTCAACACATGACCAAACCCTCTCAAGCTGTTCCTCTTCACAGCATCAATCACAGGCTCTATTCCCATCATCTTTCGCAATTCATCATTTGTCGTCCTCTCTCTCAACGATACTCCGCACATCCACCGAACCATTCGCATTTCCACCCTTTCCAGCCTTCGTTGCTGCTCTACGTTCATTACCCATTACCCAACCATTACCATTACATTACCCATTTCTCTGCAAATAAATGCAAAGAATTGTCTGAGAAGGTCAGACACACAAGATTATAGTCAAGCATGGACAATCTCAAGGCTACAATTCCATCTCCAGAGACCTTGATGTTCCTGTGTCCACCGTACGCAATGTTATCAGGATGTTTAAGGCCCATGGCACTGGAGCCAACCTCCCTGGACGTGGCCGCAAGAGAAAACTTGATGGAAGATTGCAGCGAAGGATTGTTCGAATGGTGGAGAAAGCACCTCGATCAACTGCCAAACAGATTCAAGCTGACTTTCAGACACAAGGTACGACAGTTTCAACTCGCACCATCATTGCCAACTCAACGAAAGGGGGTTTTATGATAGGAGACCTGGCTGAGAGAGAGATAAAAGAAAGCCCAACTGGAGTTTGCCAAAACACACCTGAACAAGCCTTAAATCCTTCTGGGAGAATGTGCTGCGGACACATGAGACCAAATTAGAGCTTTTTGGTAAAGCACATCATCTCTATGTTTGTATCAAACATAATGAAGCCTTCAAAGAAAGGAACACCTTCACTACAGTGAAACATGGAGGAGGTTCAGTGATATTTTGGGGTTGCTGTTCTGTATCAGCAGGACAATGACCCCAAACACACTTCAAAAAGCACCCAGGAATGGTTTACAAAACGCTGGACTGTTCTGAAGTGGCCAGCAATGCGTCCAGATCTAAATCCCATTGAACACGTGTGGGGAGATCTGAAAACAGCAGTTGGGAGAAGGCACCCTTCAAATCTGGGAGAACTGGAGCAGTTTGCACAAGAAGAGTGGGCCAAACTGCCAGTAGAGAGGTGGAGGAAGCTCATTCATGGCTATAGGAAGCGCTTGACTGCAGTTATTTTGTCCAAAGTTTGTGCTACCAAATATGAAGTCTAGGGTGTCAATAATTTTGTCAATGCTGTTTTTTTTATTTTCTGATTTGAGAGGATATATTAAGTTCTGAATCAAAAACAAAGGTTCTGTCATATTAACAGTGAAATAAAGAATTGTGGAGACCAAATACTTTTGTCAATTTCAACTTATTTTTAGAAAAGATTGTGAGGTTTTTGAAAAAAGTGCAAGGGTGCCAATATTTTGGCCATTACTGTAGGTCCTCCGCCTTTTCGTTGGCATGAGGAATAGATCTGTGTAAACAAAAGCTAAATCTTGAATGAATCAGGGCTAAAAACAACAGCTGACAAAGGGAAGATGAGCTCCCTTCAGGAGCCAGTGGTCATCCAGCACGGAGACGGTGTCTCCTCAAAAACACTCATTTGGGGTATGAACATTTATTTTTATGCCTGGCCTAGTTACCCCCTCCTGCACAGTGGTCCTGTGAAGAGGTTTCATTGTTTCAGGATTAGGTGAAGGTTTTGCCAGTTTTTCCTTTTCTTCATTTCCTCTGTAGCCCTTTACAAATTAGTTGGTTTCAGCCTTGTTTAGGGTAGATTTCAATTAAAAAAAAAAAAAAGTTTTTTTAATTTTTATATTGTGTGCACAAGCCAAGTTACCAAGACGGTTGCTATGGCAACATAAGTCATTTAATCACAGCTGTGATCTAATCAGTTTGAGATAATGTCATGAGGAATAGATATCTGCAATATTAGAGCTAAATATTTAACGGTTTTTGGAATATCGAGTCCACAAAAGTACATGGACAGATGATCAATCGGTCAGACGGGGCTTATTTTAATGTCCACATCCCTGACCTTGTCAGAGGGTTGGAGGGAAAATTATTGGATGAAATCTACAGAATACAACTCATATTATGCGAACTGCCATGGGAAGCAAGGAAAAGCTGACGTACCATGCGTCAACTCTTTGTCGGAACAAAAAACAAAACTGTCAGAGAAAAAGTAAAAGAGCTTAGCTTATTTGCTCCGATGAAGAGTTAGAGGCTGAAACCTCAGCTTCTCCTTGCTTCCCATGGCCCCTACCATATACCTCCATCAACGTTCTGTTGATTCCATCCATTGTTATTCCGAGTCCATAAATGCAGACTGACAGTGAGAAAAGACTCATAAATTGATTGGTTTTCCATTCTAATAACAAATTTGCTGTTTGATTGTCATTTATTTTGATTGTTTACTTATTTATGTGTTTACCCATTACTTGTTCATGCATTTACTTCATTGTTTACTCATTCAGTTATATGATAATTATTTTTGTCCATTGTTTGTTTGTATGTACAGACTTGGCATTTAATATGGAATATTTTTTTTTTCTTGACTTGGGTTTACTTTCTGAACCCGGTATATCAATCTGGTGAGTTTCTTTGACCCTTCGTTGATTTCTTTGTTAAAAGAACCATGTCACTGATTATCTGTCGCAGCAAGAAGTCAATAACAGCATTATATCACAGGTGGCGTGACAAAATGTACGGACAGGTACATTTGACGATTGGCTTCACAATCGGGTATACAAGGGTTGTTGCGTTCTGTATTAGTGGAAAACAACTGCTGCACGTCTATAAAAGTTATTGCCGCTTCCCCTGAAGATGTTCCGTCAACTCGACAATGCTGTTTGTCATTTAGTGGTGGCTTTATGAAATTCCGGCATGAAAAAGCATGCTATTGCTTGGCAGTATGGCATCACTCAAGGTTAGGTGTCAAAGATCCTGAAACGAAATGCTCAGAGGGGTGTCCCTACTCCAATACCGAGGCCAGGACGTCCCCGCAGAACCACAAGGAGGGATGATCGCCAGCTGCACCGGTTAGTCCGCAATGGCCATACCAAGTCAGCTAATCGGCTTCGGGCCTAATGGCAGCAACTGACAAATGTGCCTGTATCCAGAAGGCTAGTCAACCAACGACTGGTTCAAGCAGGCTATCGTGCCAGGGACTGCCAGGCGTCCCCTGAGAAAGCCACGTCTGACCAGACAACACCACCAGCGCCGATTGCAGTGGGCCAGGGAGCACCATGAATGGGAGCCAGGACACTGGAATCACGTGATCTTCAGTGACGAGTCTAGATTTCTGGTCTATCGTCAAGATGGCCGCGTCCGAGTGCGCAGACAAGTGCATGAAGCCTACAACGAAGATTGTATAGTGCCTAGACTCCAAGCTGGAGGTGGTGGGGTGACCGTTTGGGCTGCTTTTCATGCAGGGGGAAAAACTGACCTGGTTGTTCTGAATGGAAACCTGAACCAGTTCAAGCACAGGGCCATTCTGGAAGAAACATTGCTTCCATTTGTTCGTGCAGCCTTTCGAGGAAACTTTGTCTTCCAAGATGACAATGCACGGCCTCATCGTGCTCGCATGATCCAACACTTTCTTGCTGACCGTGGTGCAGAGCATATGGAGTGGCCTGCCATGTCCCCGGATATGAATCCGATAGAGAACTTGTGGGCAGAATTAACGCGCCAAATCGACAACTTGGACCAGCAGCCTGCCTCTGTGCGTGAATTGCAGCAGGCTATTGTCACTGCATGGCAAGCGATTCCTGTCCAAACCTTGACAAATCTCGTGAACAGCATGCCTCAACGTGTACGTGCTCTCCTGAATGCTCGTGGGGGTTACATGAAGGACTGAACTGTAATTTCACTGTCCGTAATCTCAGTCGTAATTGTACACTGCACCTTTCCTATGCCATCTCCAGGCATTGCAAATCGTCATTGCTGGGCACCGAAGGGGGCTCGGCAGTGACGCATGCTGAAAGGGAGTACTCAGTTTTCACTCTGGTTGTTTGTTTGTTTGTTTGTTTTCTTCCTTGTTTGTTTGTTTGTTTGTGCGTGTGATATCTCAGCCATCCTTTGAGTTAGGAAGCTGAAATTTCGGCACAATAGTGAGCAAGTCCTTTATCACAACGGTATTTTTTGTTTTTTGATTAATCAATTAATTGAGGAGTTATTTAATTATTAGCAATTAATGAAGTACTTATTTAATTAATCTAATTTCCTTTCTCTTCTGACCATTAACTCAGGCACCTTTTGAGTTAGGAAGCTGATATTTGGACATGCCAATCACCAGGTGATTTGGCTGCAACGGCTATTTTTGATTTATTAATTGGTCAATTAATCAATTAAGCGATTAATTACTTAATTATTCGATTAATGACAAAAATTTTTTTTTTTTTAAAGTTACAGATTCTGATGAAATACAACAACAACAACATGCATTTTAAAGGCCATTTTCCCTGCTAGAGCGGGGGTTAGCCTTGCGGTCCCCATGACAATCTTCTCCATTTTGCCCTATTTTCTGCATCTCTCCTTGTTAACCCCATTGCCCGCATTTCTTCTTCCACCATCTTTAGCCAAGTCTTTCTCGGTCTTCCCCATCTTCTACTTCCTTCTACATTCATTTCCATCACTCTTCTCAACCAGTCACTTTCATCCTTCCTCAACACATGACCAAACCATCTCAACCTGTTCCTCTTCACAGCATCAATCACAGGCTCTATTCCCATCATCTTTCGCAATTCATCATTTGTCTTCCTCTCTCTCAACGATACTCCGCACATCCGTCGAACCATTCGCATTTCCACCCTTTCCAACCTTCGTTGCTGCTCTACGTTCATTACCCATGTCTCGCTCCCATAAATCATAACACTCTCACACATGCAGCATACACCTTTCCCTTCAGCTTCAACAACACTCCCCTCATCATCAGCACGCCACTCAATTCTCGAAACGTCTTCCATGCACATCTCACTCGATCAACCATTGCCGAGTCTGATCCACCTTCTCCATTCAGCATGTCTCCGAGGTAGCAAAATGTTTTCACACCTTCCAGCTTCACGCCGTCTCCAAGATCCAACTCAACATTTCCTCCATCTGCAGCTCCCTCTGTGCACACCTTACATTTGAATGTAGCTGCCACACTGGTTAATGAACCTCTCAGACCACTACATTTTTGATGAACCCACTCAGCGCACATTGTACACTGAATGGAGTTCACTCCGACACCCTTCCTACACACAGCACAGGGCCACTTCCCAGTTATTTCCACCTCACCACATGCTTTACCACTTACCATCACCTTCGTCTTTCCGATATTCACCTTCAGACCTTTTGTCTCTATACATTCCTTCCACGTGTTCATCTTTTCCTTCAGTCCATCCATACTTTCCGCAATCAACACCAGATCATCTGCATACAACAACTCCCACGGTAAACCCTCCTTTACGTTCTGAGCCAGCACCTCCATCACAGCTACAAATAGTAGTGGACTTAGTACCGACCCCTGATGCACTCCCACGTTCACCTCAAACTCACCACCGTTCCCGTCCTTCGTCCTTACAGCTGTGCGCGCTGTTTTGTACATTGCCATCACTACTCTGATCAACCATTCCTCCACTCCTAACTTCCTCAATGCCCATGTCAACACTTTGCGTGGAACCCGATCGAATGCTTTCTCCAGATCAACAAACCCAAGAAACAACTTCTTCCTCTTCTCCATGTACTTCTCCTGCAACTGCCTCACAATGAAAAGCGCGTCTGTCGTTCCTCTTCCTGGCATAAATCCAAACTGCATTTCGTCGATCTTCACTTTCTTCCTTATCCTCCTCTCCAACACCCTTTCCAATACCTTCATTCCATGCTCCAATAACTTTATCGCTCGGTACGAGCCACACTCCAGAGGGTCACCTTTCCCCTTGTATAGAGGGACGAGGGTACTCAGTTCCCAATCCACTGGAATGCGGCCTTCTTTCACCACCAGATTAGAGATCTCTGTCATTCTCCTCACACCCCAACTTCCTGCTGCCTTCAACATATCTCCCACAACTCCCGTCGGCCCTCCCGCTTTTCTACCCTTCATTGCTTTTATCTCTCCCTTAACTTCCTTCTCAGTTATCTTCTCTGCCAGTCCTAAAACTGGGTTACTCTCTATGTTGCCATCCCATTCATTCTCTGCATTCAACAGTATTTCCATATATCTCTTCCATCTTCCTTTAATTCCATCTGGGTCGACAACGATTTGTCCCACTTCATCCTTCAAGCAGCTCACCCCCATCACATCACACCTCTCTTTCGCGATCTGCTTTGCAATCCTGAATACTGCTTTCTGACCCTCTTCCGAATCCAAGCGTTCTCCGAACATTTTCCTACATGCCTACTGCGCCTTTGCTGCCTCTTTCTTTGCAGCCTTCCTGGCTGCCTTATAACTTTCATGCTCTGCTGTTTCTGCTCCCGTACCCTTCGCCTTCTGCCACTCCTTGAACTTCTTCCTCTTCTCGTCAATCCTCTTTCCAACTTCATCATCCCACCACCATGTTTCCGAGTGCCTCGGTGGTCCTTTTGTCCATCCACATACCTCACCAACGGCTCCCAACAGACTAGTTTTCATTGACATCCAACCACTTTCAAGCTCAACCACATCATCCTCGACCCTACTCAGCCTCTCTTTTAATGCCTCCCTTACTGTCACCTCTTTCAACCTCCACACCTTCATTCTCGGTTGGTACTTCACCGCCGAGCTCTCCTCGCACCTTACACCCTTACGTCGCAGACAACCAAGTGGTGCATGAAATGGTGGTGGTTTATGTGTTCTCTGACCGAATTGATTAATAATTTAATTTTTTTATTATTATTATTTATTTATTTTCATTATTAATCATTTATTTATTTTCTTTCTCATTTGGCCAATATCTCAGGCACCTTTTGAGCTGGGAAGCTAATATTTGGACATGACAGTGACCAAGTGATGTGGCTATCAAGGATATTTTTGATTTATTGATTAATCATTTAATCGATTAATTATTTAATTGTTCGATAAATGACCTAATTAATTAATTAAGTTACAGATTCGGATGAAATGGTGGTGGTTTATAAAGGATATTTTTGATTTATTGATTAATCATTCAATCGATGAATTATTTATTGATTAATCGATTAATTATTTATTGATTAATTAATTGTTTAATTTTTTATTAATGACCTATTTAATTAAATTTCTAAAAGATACATCTTCGGATGAAGCACTAGTGGTTTATTTATGCTATTAGCCAATTGATTAAGAAAATATTTTGTGATAATCTTTTATTGATTTTAATGATACAATTAATCAATCAATTAGTGTACACCTCTCCCTCCCAATGCAGCCTCTATGAGCTGCACTGCGGTATTGCCGGGCACCGGAGGCAATGCCGCGCTGTGGGATATTTAATTCTTTGGCATGGGGACGGTGTACTTTGAATGTATCTTTACTTGTTTCACTTTTATTTTTGTTTAAAAAAGTTTGGCTAACATGCAAAATAAAGAGATACTTCTGGAAAACGCACAGAAGTTTAACACAGTACTGTCCGTGAATTGAGTTCGATATCAGCTTACATCACTTTCAAGGACCAATTTATTTGCTTCGAAATGTCAAATGTGGTTTTTGTTTCTTTTAAAGGTGACATTAACAAAATGTAGAATAATTTCAACATAATTCCAATGAACTTTTGGTTCTAAGTCATCTTGAAAAGTAAGTTCACCCCCACAAGAAAAAATTCCATATTAAATGCCAAGTCTGTATATATATGAATGAATATTGGCAAAGAGATTGTGACACAGGGGACTCATTAAAAGCTTTCTTTTGAGTAATGGAAGCAACAAACAGATGGTGCAAAATTTGAAAGCAAAAAATGAATCAAAGCATTACAAATTATTGTTTGATTGTTGATTATTCTGTTCATTCGTTTGCACATTTATTTATTTCTGAAGGAACTGCGCTCCAACGCGAGTCGAAAGAATTGACGCGACCAAAGACGGAATTCGTCCGAGTTGCTTTATTGAAACAAAACAGCTCAGGTATTCTGACAAGCCCGTTTTTTGGGCAACAATATATATACACATTTATGTCGGGAAGTTTGCCCGGCAAAAGCTATACCGGGCATGCCTGGGTATCAAGGGCGAGCCTTGGAAAGGCGAGTCTGGACCTGCCCGGGCGTGTTTGGCTGCGGCCTGGCAAGTCGAGGCTGGGCGTGCCCGGGCGCTCTGGGCGAGCACTGGAAAGGCGATAGCGGGCATGCCCGGACGCTCTGGGCGAGCCCTGGAAAGGCGATAGCGGGCATGCCCGGACGCTCTGGGCGAGCCCTGGAAAGGCGAGAGCGGGCATGCCCGGGAAAGACGAGACCGGGCGTGCCCGGGAGGTTCGGGCGTGCCCGGGAACAGTGAGTCCGGGCATGCCCGGGAGAGGCGCGTCTGGCCGTGTTCTGGCCGGTGCAAGGCGATTATGTACATCCAGCGGTAACCGCTACACACGCCCCTCCAGAATCGACCTGCACCGGCAGGGTCAATTTAAGGGGGGTCCGGATGACCCGGCCGAAGCGACCCCTGGAGGGTCGTGGGGAGGGGTCTGACGTGGTGGTGGGTGGTCGAGCGGGGGGAACTGTGGACGGGGGGCGGCCTCGCCGCGGAGGAAGGGCCAACCGTGGTGGTCGGTCGACGTCCATGTGCGCCGGTTTGAGGCGGTCCACAGAAATCCGGTCTGGCCGGCCGCCGAAGTCGACGATGAAAGACTTGTCGCCCCGTCGCAGGACCCGGAAGGGCCCGTCGTACGGCGGCCAGAGTGGCCCCCGGTGCGCGTCATGATGCACAAAGACGTACTCCGCTGTGCGAAGCGCCGGGGGGACGTAGGACTGGGGGCCACCGTGGCGGGACGTCGGCACGGGGGCAAATCGTCGGGCGGCCTCCTGGAGGTCCGAGCGCTGGCGAGCGGCGGACCAGGGACTGGTAGCGTCAGGCACGAATTCGCCCGGGACGCGGAGTGGCTGGCCGTAGACGAGCAGGTGGGTGAACCCCCGCGAGGGGGGCAGGGGACCCACCAGGTCCACGTGGACGTGGTCGAAACGCCGTTCAGGCACGGCGAAAGGTGCCAGCGGGGCCTGGGTGTGGCGGTGGACCTTGGCTCGCTGGCAGGCCGTGCAGGCGTTGGCCCAGTCGCGGATGTTTCGTCGAAGGCCGTGCCAGACGAAACGCGCCGACACCAGCTTCTGAGAAGCTTTCCGGCCCGGGTGAGAAAGGCCGTGGATGGAGGCGAAGATGCGGCGCTGCCAGGAAACGGGCACGATGGGGCGAGGCTGGCCCTGGGAGACGTCGCAGAGCAGGACGGTGCCCGCGAAGGGGATGTCGGCCAGGCGGAGGCCCGTGTCCGCCACGCGGAGTGCCTGCACCGAGGCGTCGGTGGTCTGGTCGGCCGCCATGAGCGTGAAGTCCACGCCGAGGTGGACTGCGTTCGCGCTGGCCCGCGAAAGGCAGTCGGCCACGGCGTTGTCTTTGCCGGCGACGTGCTGGATGTCCGTGGTGAACTCCGACACGGCGGAGAGGTGGCGCTGCTGGCGGGCCGACCACGGCTCCGTGACCTTAGCCATTGCGTAGACCAACGGCTTGTGGTCGACGAAAGCCATGAACGGGCGGCCCTCCAGGAGGTGTCGGAAATGGCGAACGGCCAGGAATAGCCCGAGCAGCTCGCGGTCGAACGTGCTGTAGTTTAACTCGTTCGGCCGGAGTTGCCGGCTGAAAAAAGCGAGTGGCTGCCAAACCCCGTCCACCCATTGCTCATGGACGGCGCCCACCGCGTAGTTGGAGGTGTCCGTAGTGAGGGCGATGGGCGCGTTGAGCACCGGGTGAGCCAGCAGCGTTGCGTCGGCGAGGGCCCGTTTGGCACTGGCGAAGGCCGCGTCCATGGCCGCGGACCAAACAATGTCATGCTTGGCCGGCTTGCCCCGGAGGGCCTCGTAAAGGGGCCGCATGAGCTGAGCAGCGCGGGGCACGAATCGGTGATAAAAATTCACCATGCCGAGGAACTCTTGGAGGGCCTTGATGGAACGGGGACGCGGGAACGTGGTGATGGCCTCGACCTTGGTCGGCAGCGGCACGGCCCCAGTCTTGGTGATGCGGTGGCCCAAAAAGTCAACGGTCGTCGCGCCGAAGTGGCATTTGACCGGGTTGACAATTAAGCCGTGCTCGCTGAGGCGACCGAACAGTGTTCGGAGGTGGAGGAGGTGCTCGGCGCGGGACGTGCTGGCGACGAGGATGTCGTCCAGATAGACGAAAAGAAACGGCAGGTCGCGCAGCACGCCGTCCATCAAGCGCTGGAACGCCTGGGCCGCGTTCTTGAGGCCAAACGGCATCCGCAAAAATTCGAACAGGCCGAACGGCGTGATGACGGCCGTCTTCGGGACGTCGGCCGCCCGGACAGGTACCTGGTGGTAGCCCCGTATCAGGTCAATTTTCGAAAAGATGACCCGTCCCGCCAAACGGGCGGAAAAGTCCTGAATATGCGGGATCGGGTACCTGTCGGGGGTGGTAGCGTCATTAAGACGGCGGTAGTTGCCACACGGGCGCCATCCACCCCCCGGCTTTGGCACGATGTGCAGTGGCGAGGCCCACGCGCTATCGGAGCGCCGCACGATGCCGAGGTGCTCCAACGCGTCGAATTCGGCCTTTGCCACGGCGAGCTTGGCCGGGTAGAGGCGGCGGGCCCTGGCGTAGACCGGCGGGCCCGTAGTGGGTATGTGGTGCTCGATCCCGTGCCGCACCGCGACGGCCGAAAACGTCGGCCGCGTGAGGGCCGGGAATTCCACGAGCAGGCGAGCGAACTCGTTCGTTGCCGGGAGGGCGCACGCCAGTTCGGTCGGCGCGGAGCTGCTCATTGTGCACGCCAGGGAGCTGAAGGTCTCGGCGTGGACAAGGCGACGTCGTTTGACGTCGACCAGCAGCCCGTGCGCGCAGAGGAGGTCGGCGCCCAGCAAAGCCACGGGGACGCTGGCGGTAACAAAAGTCCATTGAAAGCGCTGGCTGCCGAAGCAGAGGGTGACGACGCGTGGGCCGAAAGTGCGTATGGCCGAGCCATTAGCAGCGACCAAAGAGGGGCCGCAAACTGCGTCCAGCCTGTCCTGCTCGGAGGCAGGTATGACGCTCAGTTGGGCGCCGGTGTCGCACAGGAAACGCCGTCCAGACGCTTTGTCCCGAATAAACAGCAAGTTGCCCGAGTGGCCGGCGCTCATGGCTGGGAATGAACGCCGGCCCGGCCGTTTCCCGACCTGCCGAAAGTGCACGGGGGCCGGCACGTCCGAGCCTTGTGTCCGAACCTGGCGTGGTAATAACACCACGCCCGGTCAGGTGGAGGCCCCGGCCGTCGTGTCGGAAGCGGGCGGTGCGGCGTGGCGGCCGCCAGTTGCACCGGCAGTTCGGCCTCCAACCGCGCAGGGCGCTCGGGCGTCGTGGGCGTCGCCTCGGACGGCGGCGGGCTCCAGGTAACCGCGCCGATGTGCTGGCCCGCCGAGGAGATCTTATCGGCTTCCCTGGCGAGGGCGCGGGAATCCGTGATCAACGTGCCAGCCAGGGCGAGGCGTACCGGGTTAGGCAGCTGACGGAGGAACAGCTCCCGGAACAGGAATGCCGGAGAGTGCTAGCCGAGCAACGAGAGCATATAGTCCATGCGCTCGGACGGGCGCGTGTCGCCGAGCTCGGGCAGGTCAAGCAGGCGCCGTGCGCGTGCTGCCGGTGAGAGGGCGAAAGCGCCGAGGAGGAGCGTCTTCAGCGCGTCGTATTTGTCAGCAGCCGGCGGGTGCTGGAGGAGGCTCAAGGCGCGGGCCGCGGTGGTGGAACCGAGCGCCGCCACAACATGGTGGAAGCGGGTGTCGTCCGCGGTGATGCCTCGCAGGGCGAACTGAGAGTCCGCCTGGGCGAACCAAACAGCCGCGTGAGCCTCCCAGAAGGTAGGCAGTTTAAGCGTCACTGCCGTATCCATGTCGGTAGGTCACCAATGAAGGAACTGCGCTCCAACGCGAGTCGAAAGAATTGACGCGACCAAAGACGGAATTCGTCCGAGTTGCTTTATTGAAACAAAACAGCTCAGGTATTCTGACAAGCCCGTTTTTCGGGCAACAATATATATACACATTTATGTCGGGAAGTTTGCCCGGCAAAAGCTATACCGGGCATGCCCGGGTATCAAGGGCGAGCCTTGGAAAGGCGAGTCTGGACCTGCCCGGGCGTGTTTGGCTGTGGCCTGGCAAGTCGAGGCTGGGCGTGCCCGGGCGCTCTGGGCGAGCACTGGAAAGGCATAGCGGGCATGCCCGGACGCTCTGGGCGAGCCCTGGAAAGGCGATAGCGGGCATGCCCGGACGCTCTGGGCGAGCCCTGGAAAGGCGAGAGCGGGCATGCCCGGGAAAGACGAGACCGGGCGTGCCCGGGAGGTTCGGGCGTGCCCGGGAACAGTGAGTCCGGGCATGCCCGGGAGAGGCGCGTCTGGCCGGTGCAAGGCGATTATGTACATCCAGCGGTAACCGCTACATTTCCTTATTTATTTGTTTATTTACCCGTTTTTAATTTGATAATATTTTGTTAATTTGTTTGTTCATTCCCTTGTTTGCTCTTTTATTACCCTCCATTCTCCCCTTTCAAAAAAGAAAACAAGAGGATATTGTAATCGTCCCTGTCTGTCTGTTTGTCCTTCACGCTATCTCCTCCGAAACGGTTGTGCAGAAATTCGCCAAACTTGTTAGTTATGATCACCACATGGCAATAAGCTGCGGGAGCGCTACCATTTTGGCCCAGCCACATGTGTATTCCTCCACGTAGGGCTGCGAGGTGAGACGGAGGTGTTGGGTTTTGTTGTCATCCGCGGAGGGCTCCGAGGAGAGACGGCTAAGTGGGGTTTTGTATTCATCCGCGAAGGGCTGTGAGGTGAGATGGAGATGCGGGGTTTTGTATTCATCCGCGTGGGGCTGTGAGGTGAGACGGATATGTGGGGTTTTGTTTTCATTCGCATAGGGCTGTGAGGTGGGGCGGAGATGCGGGGTTTTGTATTCAGCCGCGGAGGACTGTGAGGTGAGACGGATATGTGGGGTTTTGTATTCATCCGCGGAGGGCTGTGAGGTGAGACGGAGATGCGGGGTTTTGTATTCATCCGCGGAGGACTGTGAGGTGAGACGGATATGCGGGGTTTTGTATTCATCGGCGTGGGGCTGTGAGGTGAGGTGAGACGGAGATGCGGGGTTTTGTATTCATCGGCGTGGGGCTGTGAGGTGAGATGGAGGTGTTAGGTTTTGTATTCATCCGCGGCGGGCTGTGAGGTGAGATGGATATGCGGGGTTTTGTTTTCATTCGCATAGGGCTGTGAGGTGAGACGGAGATGCGGGGTTTTGTTTTCATTCGCATTGGGCTGTGAGGTGAGACGGAGATGCGGGGTTTTGTATTCATCCGCATAGGGCTGTGAGGTGAGACGGATATGTGGGGTTTTGTATTCATCCGCATAGGGCTGTGAGGTGAGATGGATATGTGTGGTTTTGTATTCATCCGCGTCGGGCTGTGAGGTGAGAGGAATATGTGGGGTTTTGTATTCATCCGCATAGGGCTGTGAGGTGAGATGGATATGTGGGGTTTTGTATTCACCCGCGTAGGGCTGCGAGGTGAGTCGCAGTTCTTGGGTTTTGTATTCATCCGCGTGGGGCTGTGAGGTGAGACAGATATGTGGGGTTTTGTTTTCATCCGCATAGGGCTGTGAGGTGAGACGGATATGCGGGGTTTTGTTTTCATCCGCGTAGGGCTGTGAGGTGAGTCGCAGTTCTTGGGTTTTGTATTCATCCGCGTGGGGCTGTGAGGTGAGTCGCAGTTCTTGGGTTTTGTATTCATCCGCGTGGGGCTGTGAGGTGAGACAGATATGTGGGGTTTTGTTTTCATCCGCATAGGGCTGTGAGGTGAGACGGATATGCGGGGTTTTGCTTTCATCCGCGTAGGGGTGTGAGGTGAGACGGAGATGCGGGGTTTTGTATTCATCCGCGTGGGGCTGTGAGGTGAGACGGAGATGCAGGGTTTTGTATTCATCCGCGTGGGGCTGTGAGGTGAGACGGAGGTGTGGGGTTTTGTATTCATCCACATCGGGCTGTGAGGTGAGACGGATATGTGGGGTTTTGTATTCATCCACATAGGGCTGTGAGGTGAGCCGGAGATGCGGGGTTTTGTATTCATCCGCGGGGGGCTGTGAGGTGAGACGGATATGTGGGGTTTTGTATTCATCCACATAGGGCTGTGAGGTGAGCCGGAGATGCGGGGTTTTGTATTCATCCGCGTGGGGCTGTGAGGTGAAACGGATATGTGGGGTTTTGTATTCATCCACGTGGGGCTGTGAGGTGAGAGGGAGATGCGGGTTTTTTTATTCATCCACGTGGGGCTGTGAGGTGAGACGGAGATGTGGGGTTTTGTATTCATCCGCGTGGGGCTGTGAGGTGAGACGGAGATGCGGGGTTTTGTATTCATCCGCTTCGGGCTGTGAGGTGAGACGGAGATGTGGGGTTTTATTTTCATCCGCAGAGGGCTGCGAGGTGAGACGGAGATGCGGGGTTTTGTATTCATCTGCGTGGGACTGTGAGGTGAGACGGAGATGTGGGGTTTTGTATTCATCCACATAGGGCTGTGAGGTGAGACGGAGATGTGGGGTTTTGTATTCATCCGCGTAGGGCTGTGAGGTGAGACGGAGATGTGGGGTTTTGTATTCATCCACATAGGGCTGTGAGGTGAGACGGATATGTGGGGTTTTGTATTCATCCACATAGGGCTGTGAGGTGAGACGGAGATGCGGGGTTTTGTATTCATCCGCGTAGGGCTGTGAGGTGAGACAGATATGTGGGGTTTTGTTTTCATCCGCATAGGGCTGTGAGGAGAGACGGATATGCAGGGTTTTGTTTTCATCCGCGTTGGGCTGTGAGGTGAGACGGATATGCGGAGTTTTGTATTCATCTGCGTGGGGCTGTGAAGGGGGGACAGAGATGTGGGGTTTTGTATTCATCCACATAGGGCTGTGAGGTGAGACGGAGATGTGGGGTTTTGTATTCATCCACATAGGGCTGTGAGGTGAGACGGATATGTGGGGTTTTGTTTTAATCCGCGGAGGGCTGCGAGGTGAGACGGATATGCGGGGTTTTGTTTTCATCCGCATAGGGCTGTGAGGAGAGACGGATATGCAGGGTTTTGTTTTCATCCGCGTTGGGCTGTGAGGTGAGACGGATATGCGGAGTTTTGTATTCATCTGCGTGGGGCTGTGAAGGGGGGACAGAGATGTGGGGTTTTGTATTCATCCACATAGGGCTGTGAGGTGAGACGGAGATGTGGGGTTTTGTATTCATCCACATAGGGCTGTGAGGTGAGACGGATATGTGGGGTTTTGTATTCATCCGCGTGGGGCTGTGAGGTGAGACGGATATGTGGGGTTTTGTATTCATCCGCATGGGGCTGTGAGGTGAGATGGATATGTGGGGTTTTGTATTCATCCGCGTGGGGCTGTGAGGTAAGAAAGAGATGCGGGGTGTTATATTCCATCCTCGTAGGGATGTGAGGTGAGACGGAGATGCGGAGACATAATAAACGGAGCAGGAGACAAGATGGGGAAGGGCGAAGCCCACAAGTGCAAGTACTCTTACCTCATTCTTCCCTCCAGGTCTTCAGGACAGCTCTTCACCACCATCTCAGATAATCCCCCATCCAAACTATGATATTTTCTACCTCCATTAAACCGCACCCACCCTCCCCCCCTTAAATTTCCAGTTTTTCCTACCTAATACTTTGGTAATTCCTACCTAATAATCCTACCTAATACTAAAAGTTGTCCACACCCTGCATCCTCCTCTACCCCTCGTTTGTACCTACATCGATTGTTTGTCCATCTTTTCTATTCGCCCGTCATCCATTCTGTCTTCTTGCTCTTCCACGAGCCTTGACTTTGTATACAAAAAAATTCAAATGTTTTTTTTGTTGAATGCAATGAAAACGAGAACAGCACTAGGTAGAGTTTATACCTTCACCAGGGTGAACAGTTTACGTTTTGTATCCCACAGATAGGCCGGATCTGGATCCGGACCTCCAAAATAAAATTGGCTTGTGCTTGTCACTCACCCAACTCATGCACCAAGTTTCGTCTGAATCCGTCCATAACCTTCTGATATATCATGCTATATATAATTTTTGGCCCCATCTCCCAATAGGAAAGAATGACTTCAAAAATTATAGTATCCGGATCTGGATCTCCACCAAAATCTAATCATTTCGTCCTTGTTACACACTCAACCTCTGCACCAAATTCTGTCCGAATCGGTCTCTAACTTATTGAGATATCCTGTTCACAAACAGGCAGACAGACAGACAGGGGTGAAAACTTAACCTCTGCCACACAATATGACAAGTGTTTGGCCAAAAACCTCTGCAGGTTCATGTCATGCAGGTAAGGGAAGTTACAAGGAAAAATAATTTGTGGCCTAAACTTTACAACTTTTTTTCTTGTATTCAATGATTTCAATCTTTTCTTGGAGATGTTTTGCAAATCTGTAGATTAAAAGGATAAACTGCAAAATGTTTTTCAGCGATATATTTTTCACATTTCACTTTTTTTTAATAGCTAAGTACTTTATAAGTGTTTGCTAATGGAGCATATGAAACACACTGACCCTTCCACTATTAATTTTATGTGCTTATTGCATTTACATTCGTTTCAAATCAAATTAGCAAAAAGCACTCACCATATTGATATTTCTTCAGGATGAATGGACGGATATTCAATTCATTTCATAAAAATCTCCAACACCACTATATATATAATATATATGATGTTAGCTCTTGCACGAGCCTCGATCTTTTATACAAAAAAAAGAAAAGAAAGGAGCTGTTTGGCTGTCAGGGGCCGAGAGTTGAAGGGGTGGGGGGATGTTAAGAAGTCGCAAGTCGGGCACTTGCTTTTGGACTGTGGGCATCACAGCCTGAAGCGCCCCCACCATCTTGTGTGTATGGTACCTCCCCGCTGCCTGATTGAGGATCACACGTGTGTAATGACATTTAAGCCATGGTCTTGCAGGGGGGTTGGAATGAGTGTTTTGATTAATTGAAATGTGTGTAACTGATTATTGGGGTTTGTGTGAGTGAATGGGGGAGGATCCACCGAGCCATGTCACACCTGTTTCAGGACAGGGCCCACGGAAATTTGGGTAAATTGGGATGGCCCCGCAGGTAACATTGGGCCTTGAGGCATCCACCAGGGGACGTGGTCTTTAGAGGGACACAGGGTTTGTACAAATGTTTTTTGAATTTTTAAAGAAGTTTGTGGTTAAAGTAGGTTCTGATGTGTTGACCATTTTTCTATCCGCCCCAGGAATTGAGTGAGGACTCAACGGTGTAAATATTTTAATTGTTAAGGGGTGTAGGATGTTAAGGAGAACAGGTAAGTTGGCTCCGGCTCGCTTCCCACAGCCCCTCCTAATTTATTTCATCGCCTAATTAAGTGTGAGTCGGTAAGTGTTAAGGCTGGAATGGTAACGCCTGTATTCAACGTTGCAGTGGCTACCGTTCTGGGTGGGGGGGGGGGGGGGGGGGTTACGTGTGTTTGGGGGTTAGTAATGAAATACCTTAGTCCAGAATTGTGTAGGTTTAGAATGCTCCGATGACACGAAGAAGAAGCAGCTCACCTCCATATAACTAAGTAGGGAATCCGTAAGGCCGACTGTCCGGGTAAGAGCGTTTATGTGTCTCCATATGAGGGGTGGAGCTATGCTAATTAGGTAGGGCTTAAGAATAATTCTCAATGTGTAATTGGCTCTGTGATTTTCCCTTCTGTTTTATTCAAACTAAAAATGGCCGCCATTACAATTGACAAGAACGACATAAAGCTTCATTCACCCACAACACCGTCATTCCAGCAAAACCCGAACATTGGCCGATCGGCCAGGGAGCCCCACCCCCGAACATTCTACATGGGCATCAAGAATGGCCATGAGGCCACGCCCCAAATGAGGATTGGTTGGGTAACGATGGAGTGATGCGACGGCGCTGCACCATTGGAAAAAGAATGACGTGATCGGGACGCAAGAGAGGAAAAGTGAAGGGACCGCCATTGTTCGCTCTCTCTTGGTCCTGGCTTCTGGTGTGAGTGGACACGCTCTCTAGGTCCTGGCTAATGGTGCGAGCAGTCACTCTTGAATTATCTCTCTCTCTCCTTCTCTCTCGCTTGTTCGTGCCGGGTTGGAGGAAGGCTGCATTCGTGCCGTGTGCTCCGGGGGGACTGATCGGAGCCTTGTTGAGCGTGGAGCGGCTGGGGTGATGATGGTGTTCCCGAGCGTTGGTTCTCCCGGCCACGTTTTGCCGCCACTTCGGGGCTACAGTGCCATGTGGCAATTCACGCGATTTTGTGCACTTCCCCTGCAGAGAATCGGGGCCACTCCACAGTCATCCTCATTGGCGCAAGCTGACTATCGGCCGACTCACCAAACCATTTTAATTGTCCCCCGTCGCACAGCTGAGCGAAAGGGGGACTATGACTTTCCCCTCCGTCCGTGTGTCCGTCCGTCCGTCCGTCCGTGCGTGCGGGCGTGCGTGTGTGCGGGCGTGCATGCGTAAGCGAAGGACCGCATTCGAATTTGGTGTGTGGGTGCAACCCACGTCAAAATCCAAGATGGCCGCCGCCATGTTTGTCTGATGCCATGTATGTCTGAACCTTGTAACCTGCATATCTTGAAAAATAAGCGAAGTACCAACGTCTATTCTGGTGTGTTGGTGTATCTAGGCACAAGGAAGAATGCTGTTTAAAATCGGGTCGCCACGTCAAAAGCCAAGATGGCCGCCGCCATGTATGTCTGAACCTTGTGAGATGAATATCTTGAAAAATAAGCGAAGTACCAACTTCTAATTTGGTGTGTGGGTGTATCTCGGCATAAGGTAGAACGCTATTGAAAATTGGGTCGCCACGTCAAAATCCAAGATGGCCGCCACCATATATATGTCTGAACCTTGTGAGCGAAATATCTCGAAAAATAAGCGAAGTACCAACTTCTAATCTGGTGTTTGGGTGTATCTAGGCATAAGGAAGAACGCTATTGAAAATTGGGTCGCCACGTCAAAATCCAAGATGGCCGCCGCCATGTATGTCTGAACCTTGTGAGATGAATATCTTGAAAAATAAGCGAAGTACCAACTTCTAATTTGGTGTGTGGGTGTATCTCGGCATAAGGATGAACGCGATTGAAAATTGGGTCGTCACGTCAAAATCCAAGATGGCCGCCACCATATATATGTCTGAAACTTGTGAGCGAAATATCTCGAACAATAAGCGAAGTACTAACGTCTAATGTGGTGTGTGGGTGTATCTATTGGGTCGCCACGTCAAAATCCAAGATGGCCGCCGCCATGTATGTCCGAACCTTGTGAGATGAATATCTTGAGAAATAAGCGAAGTACCAACTTCTAATTTGGTGTGTGGGTGTATCTCGCCATAAGGAAGAAGGCTATTGAAAATTGGGTCGCCACATCAGAATCCAAGATGGCCGCCACCATATATATGTCTAACCTTGTGAGCGAAATATCTTGAAAAATAAGCGAAGGACCAACTTCTAATCTGGTGTGTGGGTGTATCTAGGCATAAGGAAGAAGGCTATTGAAAATTGGCTCGCCATGTCAAAATCCAAGATGGCCGCCGCCATGTAAGTCCGAACCTTGTGAGATGAATATCTTGAAAGATAAGCGAAGTACCAACTTCTAATTTGGTGTGTGGGTGTGTCTAGGCATAAGGAAGAACGCTATTGAAAATTGGGTCACCACATCAAAATCCAAGATGGCTGCCTCCACGTATGTCTGAACCTTGTGAGCGAAATATCATATCATAGCATGTTTTCTGCGTCTTCCACTTTGTCAACTCACATCACTTCCCCGACGGGGGACCGAGGCGTAACGCTTGTTTCTTATATTTCTCCCTGTGTCTGCATACAAGTCTGATGGAGGGTCCCTTAATTTGTAATGATAGTCCTTCCGCACATTCCTTTTAATTGATTGCATTATTTTCATTAAATAATTATATGTTGACTTTCAATTTCTTGTCTTGTTTTGTTTCTGTGTTCGTGGTTTCGGATAAACCCCCGTCGCGTCCGTCCATTCAGGTAAGGATCTTGTTATCCCTCCGCTGCGCGTGCCAAATACAGACTTGGCATTTAATATGGAATATTTTTTTTTTCTTGACTTGGGTTTCCTTTCTGAACTCAGTATATCAATCTGGTGAATTTCTTTTACGCTTCGGTGATTTCTTTGTTAAAAGAACCATGTCACTGATTGTCTGTCGCAGCAAGAAGTCAATAACAGGATTATATCACAGGTGGTGTGACAAAATGTACGGACAGGTACATTTGACGATTGGCTTCACAATCGGGTATATAAGGGTTGTTGCGTTCTGTATTAGTGGAAAACAACTGCTGCACATCTACAAAAGTTATTGCCGCTTCCTCTGGAGATGGTCCGTCAACTCGACAATGCTGTTTGTCATGGAGTGGTGGCTTTACGAAATTCTGGCATGAAACAGCGTGCTATTGCTCGGCAGTATGGCATCACTCAAGGTCAGGTGTCAAAGATCCCGAAACGAAATGCTCAAAGGGGTGTCCCGACTCCAATATCGAGGCCCGGACATCCCCGCAGAACCACAAGGAGGGATGATCGCCAGCTGCACCGGTTAGTCTGCAATGGCCGTACCAAGTCAGCTAATCAGCTTAGGGGTGAGTGGTAGCAACTGACAAATGTGCCTGTATCCAGAAGCCTAGTCAACCAACGACTGGTTCAAGCAGGCTATCGTGCCAGGCGTCCCCTGAGAAAGCCACGCCTGACAAGACAACACCGCCAGCGCCGATTGCAGTGGGCCAGAGAGCACCGTCAATGGCAGCCAGGACACTGGAATCACGTGATCTTCAGTGACGAGTCTTGATTTCTGGTCTATCGTCAAGATGGCCATGTCCGAGTGCGCAGACAAGTGCATGAAGCCTACAACGAAGATTGTATAGTGCCAAGAGTCCAAGCTGGAGGTGGTGGGGTGACCGTTTGGGCTGCTTTTCATGCAGGGGGCAAAACTGACCTGGTTGTTCTGAATGGAAACCTGAACCAGTTCAAGTACAGGGTCATTCTGGAAGAAACATTGCTTCCATTTGCTCGTGCAGCCTTTCGAGAAAACTTTGTCTTCCAAGATGACAATGCATGGCCTCATCGTGCTCGCATGATCCAACACTTTCTTGCTGACCGTGGTGTAGAGCATATGGAGTGGCCTGCCATGTCCCCGGATATGAATCCGATAGAGAACTTGTGGGCAGAATTAACGCGTCAAATCGACAACTTGGACCAGCAGCCGACCTCTGTGCGTGAATTGCAGTAGGCTATTGTCACTGCATGGCCAGAGATTCCTGTCCAAACCTTGGCAAATCTCATGAACAGCAATTCCTCAACGTGTACGTGCTCTTCTGAATGCTCGTGGGGGTTGCACGACATACTGAGCTGTAATTTTACTGTCCGTAATCACAGTCGTAATTTAACTTTTGTTTTTCTTTAAAAAAAATTGGCTAATGTGCAAAATAAAGAAATACTTCTGGAAAACGTACATAAGTTTGACACAGTACTGTCCATGAATTGAGTTCAATATCAGTTTACATCACTTTCAAGGATCAATTTATTTGCTTCGAAATGTCAAGTGTGGTTTTTGTTTCTTTTAAAGGTCACATTAACAAAATCTGGAATAATTTCAACATAATTCCAATGAACTTTTGGTTCTAAGTCATCTTGAAAAGTAAGTTCACCCCCACAAAAAAAATATTCCATATTAAATGCCAAGTCTGTAGATAACACCGCCATATTTTTGTGTTTACGCCTCAGAGTCAAGGCTCGTTTGGTCATCCGTCGCCCTGAGGTCTTCACTACAGGGTCGACACGACAATATATATATATATACATATATATACAGACTTGGCATTTAATATGGAATATTTTTTTTGTGGGGGTGAACTTACTTTTCAAGATGTCTTAGAACCAAAAGTTCATTGGAATTATGTTGAAATTATTCTAGATTTTGTTAATGTGACCTTTAAAAGAAACAAAAACCACATTTGACATTTCAAAACAAATAAATTGATCCTTGAAAGTGATGTAAACTGATATCGAACTCAATTCATGGACAGTACTGTGTTAAACTTCTGTACGTTTTCCAGAAGTATCTCTTTATTTTGCACATTAGCCCAATTTTTTTTTAACAAAAACAAAAGTTAAATTACGACTGGGATTACGGACATTAAAATTACAGTTCAGTACTTCGTGTAACCCCCACGAGCATTCAGGAGAGCACGTATACGTTGAGGCATCCTGTTCACGAGATTTGCCAAGGTTTGGACAGGAATCGCTTGCCATGCAGTGACAATAGCCTGCTGCAATTCACGCACAGAGGTCGGCTGCTGGTCCAAGTGGTCGATTTGACGCGTTAATTCTGCCCACAAGTTCTCTGTCGGATTCATATCCGGGGACATGTCAGGCCACTCCATATGCTCTACACCACGGTCAGCAAGAAAGTGTTGGATCATGCGAGCACGATGAGGCCGTGCATTGTCATCTTGGAAGACAAAGTTTCCTCGAAAGGCTGCACGAGCAAATGGAAGCAATGTTTCTTCCAGAATGGCCCTGTACTTGAACTGGTTCAGGTTTCCATTCAGAACAACCAAGTCAGTTTTCCCTCCTGCATGAAAAGCAACCCAAACGGTCACCCCACCACCTCCAGCTTGGACTCTTGGCACTATACAATCTTTGTTGTAGGCTTCATGCACTTGTCTGCACACTCGGATGCTGCCATCTTGACGATAGACCAGAAATCTAGACTTGTCACTGAAGATCACGTGATTCCAGTGTCCTGGCTGCCATTGACGGTGCTCTCTGGCCCACTGCAATCGGCGCTGGCGGTGTTGCCTGGTCACGCGTGGCTTTCTCAGGGGACGCCTGGCACGATCGCCTGCTTGAACCAGTCGTTGGTTGACTAGCCTTCTGGATACAGGCACATTTGTCAGTTGCTGCCACTCAGCCATAAGCCGATTAGCTGACTTGGTATGGCCATTGCAGATTAACCGGTGCAGCTGGCGATCATCCCACCTTGTCGTTCTGCGGGGACGTCCTGGCCTCGGTATTGGAGTAGGGACACCCCTCTGAGCATTTCGTTTCAGGATCTTTGACACCTGACCTTGAGTGATGCCATACTGCCGAGCAATAGCACACTGTTTCATGCCGTAATTTCGTAAAGCCACCACTCCATGACAAACAGCATTGTCGAGTTGACGGACCATCTCCAGAGGATGCGGCAATAACTTTTGGAGACGTGCAGCAGTTGTTTTCCACTAATACAGAACGCAACAACCCTTGTATACCCGACTGTGAAGCCAATCATCAAATGCACCTGTCCGTACATTTTGCCACGCCACCTGTGATATAATCCTGTTGTTGACTTCTTGCTGCGACAGACAATCAGTGACATGGTTCTTTTGACAAATAAATCACCAAAGTGTAAAAGAAACTCACCAGATTGATATACTGAGTTAAGAAAGTAACCCCAAGTGAAGAAAAAAAAAATATTCCATATTAAATGCGAAGTCTGTATATATATATATATATATATATATATATATATATATATATATATATATATATATGTGTGTGTGTGTGTGTGTGTGTGTGTGTGTGTGTGTGTGTGTGTGTGTGTGTGTGTGTGTGTGTGTGTACATGTATGAAAATATTGGCGAAATCGTGATTCTGAAATTACATTCACAACATTGAACATTGGGCTACCAATGTAAGTACGACAAGATTGATCACAATAAGTTAAGGGGATTAACAGTCCATTCAATTGATATGGGTGATTTGGATTATGACTATAAGAAATCACTACTATTGAAAACGTATAATTAAATCCTAAGCATTCTAATCGCTAACCATGAGCCATCTATTTTTTTTATCGATTTACAAATAAGGCAAAACGTACCCTTTCCCTCTTCCCCTTGTATGCTCTGGTTCATAGTTCACTTCCTCTCACCAAAAGCTCCCATGTGCCCATAAAAATAAATGGCTTGTTACTTGCTAGTATACAAATCTTAAACGAACAAGCCATAAAAGGCTTGTTAAATAATTAATAATGGTATTTTCAAGCACATTGGTGCAGAAAAACGTTGTGATTTTAAGCTATCATTATTCAAAAATAATTTAACATTTATATATATTTTTTATCATATTTTAAAATAATAATATTTTTTAAATAATTAGGAATTTATATAAAAATTATGAATATATTCTGTGAAATTTTGTATAATTATGACATGTCTTGTTGATGGGTTGGGGCACAGTCATCAATCATCATGCTTGCCAATGTGGAAGGGCAAGAAAGTTTAGGTTACAATTCTTTGACTTTTCCATTATGGATGACTTTATTTAATGATTATCTTCACTTCGCGCATTTCATACAAATTAATACGGATCAATTTTAATAAGTGAAGGGGCGTAAACAGGAAGGGCAGCATTTGGTCAATCAAAAATGTAATGAAAATCGAACTGCCTTTGTCTTTGAAAAATAAAGTTTACAATCGATGATAATTACAATTTACAATCGAATCGATAGCAGCATTGATATTCGGCGGTGGAACGTGGTCTCTTACATAGGAGATTTCACAAAAATTGATCACCACTGAAAGAGCCATGGAAAGATGCTGCCTTGGCATAACAAAAAGAGACAAGAGAAGCACATGGATCCACGCATCATACAGAAAACGAAATTCAACTACATATTAGTCTCACACAAAAGAACACATGGATTTGGACTGGACACATGGCAAGAAGAATGGACAACAAATGGACGACAGCAAATATACAAAGTGACAATTCCTAGAGAAGAACGGAGAAGAACTTAGAGGTTGACCAAAGATTCGATGGAGGGATGAGATTTAAAAAATAACGAGACGACTTGAGTACAATAGGCTTGGATTGCAGAAAAGACTGACTTTGCCAATGGAGGCCATTATCCTGTAGTGAACGGACACAGGCAGATCAAGAAATGTCAAGTCAAGTAAAGAAACACATGTTTATCAGACTAAGCGTTGTCCCTGTCAAATTATGACGTCATAACGAAGGTACCGATGACATCACCATTCAGAAATATCTTATTCCCCATGGGGAGTACTTGAGAATGAGCCATGTTTCAATTTCTCCCATTGAGCGTTTTCGGAGATATAGAGGTACAATGTTTTTCGATTTTTCTAAAATGGCACCTGTACAACATGACCTATGACGTCATAATTATCATTACAAAATTCTACAGGAGGAGCTGTTCCTATGGTAGAAATTTTGTGCCCATCGGACTAACAACTGCAGAGGAATTTTTTTTCATACCATTCAGATCAAGCGTTGTACTTGTCGAATTATGACGTCATAATGAAGGCACCGATGACATCATCATCAACCTTTCTTATTCCCCATGGGAAGTACTTGACAATAACCCATGTTTCAAGTTTTTCCATTTAGCGGTTTGGAAGATATAGAGGTGTAAATTTTCCAAGATGGCGTCCATACCACGAGACCGATGACGTCATAATTATGAATAAAGAAATTCTACAGGAGGAGGCCCTCCTATGGTAACATTTCATGTCAATCGGACCAACGGTTGCCGAGAAAACGAATTTTAAAAATGCAGACATGCCACACGTACGTACGCATACAAATGCCTAGCCCTGATTTTCGCTTCGCGAGCGCAGGGTAACTCAAAGCAGTATTACTAGAGAGAGCTGTTTTTACTCATTCCTGATCTCACAGATGAATGATGCAAAGAAGGAATTATTGAATTCTGATGATGGAATGGTAAAACTTAAAATACTAGAGAGTTCATGGAACACAATACCCCACGCAGTGTTCTCGTTTATACTTCAATTTTCGAAAAATAACGATTTTAAAGAGAGTTAGAAATATTTGGAAGATTACCGCGACTGAAGCATTCTTTTACATCACCCTCGTATGATGTAATAAGATGGCGTTGTGTCACAGTTCAGGAGATGGAGGCTTTATTGATCACCATAGAATGCAGCGTCAATCGGCATCGTATGTAGCGACAGCAGCAGCACACCTTGGCACACCTTTTCCTTGGCACACCTGAGCTCCTCACCACATACAAGGCTTTCATCCGCAGCTCAATGGAATACTGCTCTCCCCTCTGGGCTGGTGCTCCTGCCTCACACCTAGCTCGTCTTCACGCTGTTGAAACCAAAGCGTTCAGAATCATTGGAATCTCCCGCGATGAAGCTATCTCCGAGGGCCTTTCACTTACTCACCGCAGGCAGGTTGGTGGTCTTTTCGTCTTCTACCGACTCCTCTCCGGCCTTGCCCCCCCCCCCCCCCCCAGCTCTCTCTGGGCTCTGTCCCCCAAATATTCCTACAGGTCGCACAAGATCTGCCTGCAACCCTCTTATGGTTAAACTGCCAAAATAAAGACTCTCTGCTCACCTTCACTCCTTCATTCCTCTTTTCTCCCACCTCTAGAACAAACTCCCTCACTCTCTTCAATCCCACTCTTCCCTCCAGGTCTTTAAAACAGCTGTTCACCACCATCTCTTATCTTCCCTCATCCAAAACCTTGATCTTTTATACCCCCGGTAATTTCATCCCAAATCCACTTTTTTGAAATACCAACTTCTTTCCTGGAAGTCCTTGGTGTCCTTGTGTTTTATACTTCTCCCACCCCCGTCCCCCTTCCCACGCCTCCTCCCCCCAAGCCCTCTCCCTCCCACGCATCTCCCGATGTCCCTGCTCTCAAATGTTGTGTTTGTGTGCTTCCCCTTCTCTCCCCATCTTGTCTACCGCTCCCTCTTTTTATATATTTTGTTTGTCTGTTTGATTTTTTTTTGTGATAAATGTTAGCTCTTTCACGAGCCTCGATTCTGTATACAAACCCCCCCCCCCCAAAAAAAAACCCCGGTACTGCACCCTTTCACATGCCACGCCCTCTCATTATCATCATCATCATCATCATCATCATCATCATCATCATTGATATTGATATTTCTTGGGCCGTTAGCCCCATTATCCATTTTCATGGATGGGTTTCACAAAGTAGCCTATATTTTTATGGCATACTACACCTATTTTTGATTTTGGTCTTGGTTTTGGCAGCAGCACTACAGTGTCCATCCTGAAAGAGGAACAGGGGAGGTGCCCTGCCAGCCCTTCCATTGCCCAAGACACTCATGAAACTAGCCAAGCAGCCATCTTTGGCCTAAATCAAGCCACGCAAAACTCATGCCCGAACTGCAATAAAACACCACCAGCAGCTAGAACATCTCTCCAGCAAGAGATGGAGGAAACCACCCGCCATTAGCAATGATCCAAGGATGAAGGTCGTTTTACATGCAGTCAGACCTGAGTGAAGCGATCGAGTCCACATGCACCATTGTGGCCAACTCTGCATGCAGCATGACACCAGCCAGGAAGAAGGCGACCACATAGCCCCAGTTGAGGCCTTTGACAAAACAGCTTAGTTAGTACGTTGAATAGGCAGCCCTGAACCACCACAAGGCTTGCCATTCCCAATGCTTAATTGCCAATAACCACCACCCAGCTCCACAAACACCATGGGTGTGTTCATTTTCCACGTTTCTTGAAGAGTGGCCGGCCACTCACCAAGTGGCTTAAGTACTCAAGCAAGCACTCCATTCAAAACTGTTGGCAACGAACAACTGGCTTGGCAAAAGCTGCTTGATAACTGTTTAGTAATTCGTTCTTGTAGTTTGTGCCCTACCGTCCGTCCGTCCGTCCTACCTTCTTGATAACGATAATTCACCAAATGTCCGTCCATCTGTCTGTCTGTCCGTCCGTTCCGCAAAAACGGCTGAACTGATCGCAACGATATTTTGGGTGGGTAATCCTGGGACCCCCTGGAGTAAAATAGGCTATATTGTTTTTCCAATGACAGCTTTGTTCTCCAGCATTCTCAGGTTTGGTCTCCCGCCCAACGTTATTGTCCCGTGTACCGCAAAAACGGCTGCACCGATCGCAACTATACACCTCCATGCTGTTGGGGTTCCCATGGGTGACCCCACTAGTAGATATAATCTGAGAAGTGTCAGTCTCTTTGACTTGTATGCATTCCTGAAGTACTGGACAGAATGAGTTGAAAAGTGCTGGTGGTGGTTATTACAAATCACAACTAAAAGAGCGCATAAGTCCACCGGGCTGAACAGTTTACATTTTGTATCCCACTGATAAACCAGATCTGGACCTGAACCAAAATCGAATCGGCTTATTCTTGTCACCGAACCAACTCATCCCCCTAGCTTTGTCATAAGTGGTCCACAATTTTTTGAAATATCATGCGACTTATCGTTTTTTGCCTCATCTCTCATTGGTGAAGAATCACTTGAAAATATAAAATGTCTCGCATCCGGATCTTCACCAAAATCGAATTGATTCGTCCTTGACAAACACCCAATCTGTCCACCAAGTTTCGTCTGAATCCGTCCACAACTTTGTGAGATATCTTGCTGCATTCGTTTTTGGCCCTCCCGGCGTGTACCCCGGTTTAGAGTAGGTACATAGGTACACCGTATCCCTGCGTGTCGTAAGAGGCGACTAAAAGGGTTGGCGTCAGGAAGGGCATCCGGCCATAAAAAAACATTGCCTCAAAAAGAGAATCATGACAATTACGACTACATATGGGCAGGGTACAGCCCGAAGTACCCCATGGGGGACCCCACTCCCCTCGTCAAAACTCAAGGTGGGGAACCCGATCGAAGCAAGGGTGGAAATCACTCCATTTATGACGACGAAACGTCTGATGCCCGACGTGGAGATCGGTTTCTGAGATTTGGGACATAGAATGTAGGGACAATGACAGGGAGATCAGGAGAAGTGGTGGAAGTATTGGTCAGAAGAAGAGTGGACATATGTTGTGTGCAGGAGACGAGATGGAAGGGAAGTGGTGTGAGAATGGTGAAGGGTAGGCAGGGACAGAAATACAAATTTGTGTGGCAAGGGTGCCCAGAGGGCGTAAATGGTGTTGGTGTCCTGTTTTCTGAGGAGTTTGTAGACAGTGTGGTGAGTGTGACGAGAGTGAGTGAAAGGTTGATGATGGTGAAAATGATGATTGGAAAGCTCTTGGTGAACATCATCTCGGAATATGCTCCGCAGGTTGGTCGGAGCGATGAAGAGAAGAACAAGTAAGTGCTGGTGTGCTATAGAGAAGCTGATGGAAAACGTGAAAGATGAGGAAATTGTTGTGGTAGGAGGAGACCTAAATGGACATGTGGGAAGGAGTATGGACGGTTTTGAGGGAGTTCATGGGGGTTATGGATATGGTGTGAGAAATGGAGAAGGTGAAAGGATTTTGGGGTTTGCTAATGGAGCTGATTTGTTGATTTGTAATACTCAGTTCCAGAAAGAGGATAATAAGCTTGTTACATACACGTCTGGTAGGTCGACGACAACCGTTGACTACCTGCTGGTGCGTAGGCGAGATAGGGGGCACCTCCGGGACACAAAGGTGATCCCTGGGGGAGGAGGCTGTTTCACAGCACCACTTGGTTGTCTGCGACATAAGGGTGAAAGGTGCGAGGAGAGCTCGGCGGGTGAAGTACCAACCGAGAATTGAGGTGTGGAGGTTGAAAGAGGTGACAGTGAGGGAGGCATTAAAAGAGAGGCTGAGTATGGTGGAGGATGATGTGGTTGATCTTGAAAGTGGTTGGATGTCAATGAAAGATAGTCTGTAGGGAGCCATTGGTGAGGTATGTGGATGGACAAAAGGACAACCGAGGCACTCGGAAACATGGTGGTGGGATGATGAAGTTGGAAAGAAGATTGACGAGAAGAGGAGGAAGTTCAAGGAGTGGCATAAGGCGAAGGGTATGTGGGCAGAAAAGGCAGAGCAAGAAATTTATAAGGCTGCCAAGAAGGCTGCAAAGAAAGAGGTAGCAAAGGCACAGGAGGCATGTAGGAAAATGTTCGGAGAATGCTTGGATCCGGAAGAGGGTCAGAGAGCGGTATTCAGGATTGCAAAGCAGATAGCAAAAGAGAGGTGTGATGTGATGGGGGTGAGTTCCTTGAAGGATGAAGTGGGACAAATCGTTGTGGACCCAGATGGAATTAAAGGAAGATGGAAAAGATATATGGAAATGCTGTTGAATGCAGAGAATGAATGGGATGGCAACATAGAGAGTAACCTAGTTTTAGGACCGGCAGAGAAGATAACCGAGAAGGAAGTTGAGGAAGCGATAAAAGCAATGAAGAGTAGAAAAGCGGGAGGGCCGACGGGAGTTGTGGGAGATATGTTGAAGGCAGCAGGAAATTGGGGTGTGAAGACAATGACAGAGATCTCTAATCTGGTGGTGAAAGAAGGCCGCATTCCAGTGGATTGGGAACTGAGTACCCTCGTCCCTCTATACAAGGGGAAAGGTGACCCTCTGGACTCTGGCTCGTATCGAGCGATAAAGTTATTGGAGCATGGAATGAAGGTATTGGAAAGGGTGTTGGAGAGGAGGATAAGGAAGAAAGTGAAGATCGACGAAATGCAGTTTGGATTTATGCCAGGAAGAGGAACGACAGACGCACTTTTTATTGTGAGGCAGTTGCAGGAGAAGTATATGGAGAAGAGGCAGAAGTTGTTTCTTGGGCTTGGTGATCTGGAGAAAGCATTCGATTGGTTTCCACGTGAAGTAGTGACATGGGCATTGAGGAAGTTAGGAGTGGAGGAATGGTTGATCAGAGTAGTGATGGCAATGTACAAAAGAGCGCGCACAGCTGTGAGGATGAAGGACGGGAACAGTGGTGAGTTTGAGGTGAAGGTGGGAGTGCATCAGGGGTCGGTACTAAGTCCACTACTGTTTGTAGCTGTGATGGAGGTGCTGGCTCAGAACGTAAAGGAGGATTTACCGTGGGAGTTGTATGCAGATGATCTGGTGTTGATTGCAGAAAGTATGGATGGACTGAAGGAGAAGATGAAAAAGTGGAAGGAATGTATGGAGACAAAAGGTCTGAAGGTGAATATCGGAAAAACGAAGGTGATGGCAAGTGGTAAAGCATGTGGTGAGGTGGAAAGAACTGGGAAGTGGCCGTGTGCTGTGTGCAGGAAGGGTGTCGGAGTGAATTCCATTCAATGTACAATGTGCGCTGAGTGGGTTCATCAAAAATGTAGTGGTTTGAGAGGGTCATTAACCAGTGTGGCAGCTACATTCAAGTGGAAGGTGTGCACAGAGGGAGCTGCAGTTGGAGGAAATGTTGAGTTGGATCTTGGAGATGGCGTGAAGCTGGAAGGTGTGAAAACATTTTGTTACCTTGGAGACATACTGAATGGAGAAGGTGGATCAGACACGGCAACGGTTGCTCGAGTGAGATGTGCATGGAAGAAGTTTCGGGAACTGAGTGGCGTGCTGACGAGGAGGGGAGTGTCATTGAAGCTGAAGGGAATGGTGTATGCTGCATGTGTGAGAAGTGTTATGATTTATGGGAGTGAGACATGGGTAATGAACGTAGAGCAGCAACGAACACTGGAAAGGGTGGAAATGCCAATGGTTTGGTGGATGTGTGGAGTATCGTTGAGAGAGAGGAAGACAAATGATGAATTGCGAAAGATGATGGGAATAGAGCCTGTGATGGATGGTGTGAAGAGAAAAAGGTTGAGACGGTTTGGTCATGTGTTGAGGAAGGATGAAAGTGACTGGTTGAAAAGAGTGATGGAAATGAATGTAGAAGGAAGTAGAGGACAGGGAAGACCGAGAAAGACTTGGCAAAAGATGGTCGAAGAAGAAATGCGGGCAAGGGGGTTAACAAGGAGAGATGCAGAAAATAGGGCAAAATGGAGAACATTGTCATGGGGACCGCAAGGCTAACCCCCGCTCTAGCAGGGAAAATGGCCTTAAAATGCCTGTTGTTGTTGTATTCGTTTTTGGCCCTATCACTCAGTGGTGAAAAATCATTTCAAAATTATAGTATCCGGATCCTGATCTTCACCAAGATCTAATCAATTCATCCTTGTCACACACTCAATCTCTCTGCCAAATTTCTTCCAAATCCATCCACAACTTTTTGAGATATCCTGCTCACAGAAAAACAGACAGACAAACAGACAGACAGGGACAAAAACATACCCTCCATCCACCTTTGGTGGCGTAGGTAATTTAATACCCCAATTATGGGGGAATTATCCCATCCATAATTATGTGGAATTATTCCATCCTTAAGGGCCAGTAATTTGCAAGTTAAATCAATTTGAACATACATCACAAAGAATACAATCAACACAAACCTGCAATTAAAATGAAGCAAAACTGTTAAAATCTGCGACAAATGTAGATAGAAACCAGCTTTGCAGACATTCGCAAGTGAATGCATTATGTCTCTTCCCTTACCAGACATCTACTTTAACCGTTGTGAAATCGAAAGGAAAATAATGAATCAATGTTTACCTGCTTTAATCTGTGGGGTATTTGGAAAGGTAGGTTTGTGCCAGGTCTTGTATGAATTGGTTTAAATTTAAATGTTTGGCAGGGCAGACACCTTAATTTTGAGTCTGAATTTGACCTTTGATCCCCTGTGGAATCTAAAGAAAAGCACCAAACGAATGTCTGTCGACTTTTTACTGTAGGAGATGTGGTATGGCATTATTTTGTCAATTACTGTGTGGATTGGTCAAATACAGAGGCAGAGAAAGCCAAAAACCTTATTTTTGCAAACTATTTTGACCTTTGCCCCATGTATAATCCTATAAATGACTAACATCCAAAATATTTATCGGTGCAACCCTTTCGAGTATAGCGGGTATTTTAAAGAAGGTTTGTGCGAAATCCGCTCAAATACAAGAAAACAATAAGGCAAAATGTGCGATATTTTTAAAGTTTAATCATTGACCCTTAAAGTTGGCGCAGGGGCTTGGGGAAAAAGGGGAAAAAGGAGGTCTGGGTCTGTAAATCATGTGACGAATTCGGAGAGGATTGTCTCAAACATTAAGCAATTGTGTGTGATCATATTTTGTTGGAAAGAAAGGACACGATAAGCATGAGAAAACCAAATACAGGGTGTCTCAAAATAGATGGAACCCATTAACATGATAATAATTTATTACTCAGACAAGAAACTCCAAAAAAGATTACATTTCCTGGAAGCTGACATGATAACAATTAAAAAACTGAAGATTTGAGGTCTCCAGCTCAAAGGATACATTTATTAGAGCACCTGTTCCAAATGACCGCCTTTGCGCCTTCGACACACTTGAAGCCGACGAGCGAAGTTGTCAATCACCCTCACACACACTTCCTTCCTGATGGTACGAATCTTCTGGGTGATGGCCACTTTCAGTTCAGAAATGGATTGAGGACGATTCTCATACACGTGGTCCTTCAAGAACCCCCAGAGATAAAAATCTGGGGGGTTCAGATCGGGTGAATGCGGAGACCACTCGGGTTCGCGGCGCCTGCTGATCAGCCGATCAGGGAATCGGTGGTCCAGCCACTCCATCGTGATGTTGGCTGTATGTGGAGTTGCCCCATCTTGTTGGAACCATTGCACATCTCGATTCACGCCACGACGTCTCCCAAGTACCCTCCAGAACTTGTTGAGCACCACAATGTAACGCTCCTTTGTGACAGTGACTGCCTCCTCGTCTGCGTCTTCAAACCAAAACGGTCCGATTATGCCATGTTTTGAGATGGCCACCCAGGCCGTGCATTTCACAGAGTGCAAGGGCCTCTGAAGCACCTCATCTGGGGCTTGTGTGGCCCAGAACACATTGTTCTTGCTATTGACATGCCCACAGAGCAAGAAGTGTGCTTTGTCACTGAACCAAACATCATCAAGAAAGTCAGGATCCTCTTCGATCTTGTTCTCGAACCACCGGCACATCACAACACGTTTTGCCATGTCAGCTGGTGTGAGTTTATGCTTGATCTGGATATTGTATGGGTACAGCTGAAGATCCTTGATCAAGATTCTTTGCACTGACGCACGTGAAAGACCCAGCTCTTGGCCGTCTTTGGATGGACTTTTTCGGGATCCTTCCGACAGAATGTCTCACCGCATTCACATTGTCAGGAGATCTTGCAGTCAGCTTCCTGCCAGAACTGGGTGTTTCTGCCTTCTTGTTGAGGTTGTTTACTGATCCAGTGGCTTGAAATTTGTGTGCCCAACGATAAATTTGGTTTTTCTGGGGATAGTTGTTGAAGTTGAACTTCCTGCGAAATTTTGCTTGCACCGTTTTGAATGATTTCGTCTCCAAATAAGTAGTGACGCAAAATATTTTTTCCTCCTTTGTCCAAGGCATTTTGATTGATAATTATTAGTTGTTATGGTCTCCTCTCTTCAAATCTGAAAAAAAGAACAAGAACATTAATATTGGCAGAATTATTAGTAGTGACATGGGTTCCATGTATTTTGAGACACCCTGTAGATAAAAAACAATAGATTACTAGAAAGAGCAATCAGAGATTGCAGACCCTTGCCAACACATGTTTTCAGTGGTTTTTAAGGCTTTTGTGTTAAAACAAATATGGCGGCCGACCCATATTTTAGAAATTTGGCCTTTGTTGACCCTCAAAAATAGTTGGTAGTTGGTTTCAGTAAGCTGATATGCAAATCCTATTCAGATGTCAAGTCAATCGGGTAAAAATTGAAGATTTTATAAATCCAAAATGGTTGTTGACCTTTGGCCTATGTTGACCTTTTGGCCTATTTGGATCTCAAAAATAGTTGGTAGTTTAATTCAGGAAGCTGAAATGCAAATCCTATTCAGCTTTCAAGTCAATCGGATGAAAATTGAAGATTTTATAAATCCAAAATGGTTGTTGACCTTTGGCCTATGTTGACCTTTTGGCCTATGCTGATGTCAAAAATAGTTGGTGGTTGAATTCAGTTAGCTGATGTGAAAATCTGATTCAAATTTCAAGTCAATCGGATGAAAATTGAGGATTTAAGAAATTTTAAGAAAAGTGGTTGACCTTTGGCCTATGTTGACCTTTTGACCTCAAAAATATATAGGATTTTGTCAGACGACGAACTGTAACGTTTGGTGAAGTTTCTTAAAGATCGGTTTAAAATTGTGACCTGTAGGCAAGTATAAGTGAGCAGACAAACAAACACACACACACACACACACAATGACCAAAAGTATGTGGACACCCGAACATCGAACATCTCATTCCAAAATAAGGGGCATTAATATGGAGTTGATCCCCCCCCCCCCCTTTGCTGCTATAACAGCCTCCACTCTTCAGGGAAGGTTTTCCATAGATATTGGATCATTGCTGCAGGGATTTGCTTCCATTCAACCACAAGAGCATTAGTGAGGACGGGAACTGATGTTGGGCGATTATGCCTGGCTCACAGTCGGCATTCCAATTCATCCCAAAGGTGTTCGATGGGGTTGAGGTCAGGGCTCTGTGCAGGTCAGTCAAGTTCTTCCACACTGATCTCGACAAACCATTTTTGTATGGACCTCGCTTTGTGCACAGGGAATTGTCATGCTGAAACAGAAAAGGCCTTCCCCACACTGTTGCCACACCTGGAAGCACACAATCGAATAGAATGTCATTGTATGCTGTAGCATTAAGATTTCCCTTCCCTGGAACTAAGGGGCCTAGCCCGAACCATGAAAAACAGCCCCAGACCATTATTCCTCCTCCGCCAAACTTTACAGTTGCCACTATGCATTCGGGCAGGTAGCATTCTCCTGGCATCCACCAAACCCAGATTCGTCCGTCGGACTGCCAAATGGTGAAGCGTGATTCACCACTCCAGAGAACGCGTTTCCACTGCTCCAGAGTCCAATGGTGGCAAGCTTACACCACTCCAGCTGACGCTTGGCATTGCGCATGGTGATATTAGGCTTGTGTGCGGCTGCTCGACCATGGAAACCCATTTCATGAAGCTCCCGACGAACAGTTGTTGTGCTGACGCTGCTTCCAGAGGCAGTTTGGAACTCGGTGGTGAGTATTGCAACTGAGGACAAACGATTTTTACGTGCTATGCGCTTCAGCACTCTGTGGTCCCGTTCTGTGAGCTTGTGTAGCCTACCACTTCGCAGCTGAGCTGTTGTTGCTCCTAGACGTTTCCACTTCACAATAACAGCACTTACAGTTGACCGAGGCAGCTCTAGGAGGGCAGAAATTTGATGAACTGACTTGTTGGAAAGGTGGCATCCTATGATGGTGCCACGTTGAAAGTCACTGAGCTCTTCAGTACGGCCCATTATACTGCCAATGTTTGTCTATGGAGATTGCATGGCTGTGTGCTTGATTATATATACTATCGCGCAACTCCAATGGGTGTGGCTGAAACAGCCGAATCCACTAATTATAAGGGGTGTCCGCATACTTTTGGTCATGTAGTGTACTTGGCAAAAATTCTTTTTTTGAAATGTAATAAACAGACAGACATAAAAACAGACAGACAGGGGTGAAAACATTACCTCCCTCCATCTTCGGTGGTGGATTTAATAACGATATGTTGGCAACCATTGTACAGGCTTTGATGGGCCTAATGGTCTCGTGTGTTGAATTCATTGAAGGGGAACATATATTATTAGCCCCTGCTAGACTTAGTCCGAAACAGGGGCTTATGGATTGGGTCTCGTCCGTCCATTGTCCATCCGTGCATGTGTGCGTTCGCAACCATATCGCAGAGATGTATGCACCAATTTTGTTCATACATGGCACAACGACAATACAAGATGGCAAACATCGGCACATCATTTTGTTTCGCAATGCGATCAAAGATGGCCGACTGGTAGACTAGCGGCTATTGTAATTGCAAAAAAAAACCCGATGTTGAACACGTCCTCAACCATTTATTGGACATGCGTTTACGGATCTTGTTCAAACTTTGCACACAGATAATGAATGATGGCTTACATACGTCATTTTACGTCATTTTACGTCAAAATACGTCATTTTGTTTCGAGATCAGATCCAAGATGTTCGACTGGTGGCCATTTTATTTATTTTACATGTCCCTGAAGGAACTGCGCTCCAACGCGAGTCGAAAGAATTGACGCGACCAAAGACGGAATTCGTCCGAGTTGCTTTATTGAAACAAAACAGCTCAGGTATTCTGACCAGCCCGTTTTTCGGGCAACAATATATATACACATTTATGTCGGGAAGTTTGCCCGGCAAAAGCTATACCGGGCATGCCCGGGTATCAAGGGCGAGCCTTGGAAAGGCGAGTCTGGACCTGCCCGGGCGTGTTTGGCTGCGGCCTGGCAAGTCGAGGCTGGGCGTGCCCGGGCGCTCTGGGCGAGCACTGGAAAGGCGATAGCGGGCATGCCCGGACGCTCTGGGCGAGCCCTGGAAAGGCGATAGCGGGCATGCCCGGACGCTCTGGGCGAGCCCTGGAAAGGCGATAGCGGGCATGCCCGGACGCTCTGGGCGAGCCCTGGAAAGGCGATAGCGGGCATGCCCGGACGCTCTGGGCGAGCCCTGGAAAGGCGAGAGCGGGCATGCCCGGGAAAGACGAGACCGGGCGTGCCCGGGAGGTTCGGGCGTGCCCGGGAACGGTGAGTCCGGGCATGCCCGGGAGAGGCGCGTCTGGCCGTGTTCTGGCCGGTGCAAGGCGATTATGTACATCCAGCGGTAACCGCTACACACGCCCCTCCAGAATCGACCTGCACCGGCAGGGTCAATTTAAGGGGGGTCCGGATGACCCGGCCGAAGCGACCCCTGGAGGGTCGTGGGGAGGGGTCTGACGTGGTGGTAGGTGGTCGAGCGGGGGGAACTGTGGACGGGGGGCGGCCTCGCCGCGGAGGAAGGGCCAACCGTGGTGGTCGGTCGACGTCCATGTGCGCTGGTTTGAGGCGGTCCACAGAAATCCGGTCCGGCTGGCCGCCGAAGTCGACGATGAAAGACTTGTCGCCCCGTCGCAGGACCCGGAAGGGCCCGTCGTACGGCGGCCGGAGTGGCCCCCGGTGCGCGTCATGACGCACAAAGACGTACTCCGCTGTGCGAAGCGCCGGGGGGACGTAGGACTGGGGGCCACCGTGGCGGGACGTCGGCACGGGGGCAAATCGTCGGGCGGCCTCCTGGAGGTCCGAGCGCTGGCGAGCGGCGGACCAGGGACTGGTAGCGTCAGGCACGAATTCGCCCGGGACGCGGAGTGGCTGGCCGTAGACGAGCTCGGCGGCGGACTCCTGGAGGTCTTCCTTGGGGGCCGTGCGAAGGCCCAAAAGGACCCACGGCAGCCGGTCGGCCCAACCGTCGTCCTGAAGGCCGGCCATGAGTGCGGCCTTCATGGAGCGGTGAAACCGCGCGCACAACCCATTGGCTTGGGGGTGGTAGGCCGTGGTGCAGTGCAGCGTGACCCCCAACGAACGGGCGACCGCGCCCCAAAGCTCAGACGTGAACTGTGGGCCGTGGTCGGACGAGATGTCCGCTGGTGCGCCGAAGCGCGCGACCCAGGTGGCGATGAATGCCTGCGCCACGTCGGCGGTGGTGGTGGAGGTGAGGGGCACGGCCTCCGGCCACCTGGTGGTCCTGTCCACCATGGTGAGCAGGTGGGTGAACCCCCGCGAGGGGGGCAGGGGACCCACCAGGTCCACGTGGACGTGGTCGAAACGCTGTTCAGGCACGGCGAAAGGTGCCAGCGGGGCCTGGGTGTGGCGGTGGACCTTGGCTCGCTGGCAGGCCATGCAGGCGTTGGCCCAGTTGCGGATGTTTTGTCGAAGGCCGTGCCAGACGAAACGCGCCGACACCAGCTTCTGAGAAGCTTTCCGGCCCGGGTGAGAAAGGCCGTGGATGGAGGCGAAGATGCGGCGCTGCCAGGAAACGGGCACGATTGGGCGAGGCTGGCCCTGGGAGACGTCGCAGAGCAGGACGGTGCCCGCGAAGGGGATGTCGGCCAGGCGGAGGCCCGTGTCCGCCACGCGGAGTGCCTGCACCGAGGCGTCGGTGGTCTGGTCGGCCGCCATGAGCGTGAAGTCCACGCCGAGGTGGGCCGCGTTCGCGCTGGCCCGCAAAAGGCAGTCGGCCACGGCGTTGTCTTTGCCGGCGACATGCTGGATGTCCGTGGTGAACTCCGACACGGCGGAGAGGTGGCGCTGCTGGCGGGCCGACCACGGCTCCATGACCTTAGCCATTGCGTAGACCAACGGCTTGTGGTCGACGAAAGCCGTGAACGGGCGGCCCTCCAGGAGGTGTCGGAAATGGCGAACGGCCAGGAATAGCCCGAGCAGCTCGCGGTCGAACGTGCTGTAGTTTAACTCGTTCGGCCGGAGTTGCCGGCTGAAAAAAGCGAGTGGCTGCCAAACCCCGTCCACCCATTGCTCATGGACGGCACCCACCGCGTAGTTGGAGGCGTCCGTAGTGAGGGCGATGGGCGCGTTGAGCACCGGGTGAGCCAGCAGCGTTGCGTCGGCGAGGGCCCGTTTGGCACTGGCGAAGGCCGCGTCCATGGCCGTGGACCAAACAATGTCATGCTTGGCCGGCTTGCCCCTGAGGGCCTCGTAAAGGGGCCACATGAGCTGAGCAGCGTGGGGCACGAATCGGTGATAAAAATTCACCATGCCGAGGAACTCTTGGAGGGCCTTGATGGAACGGGGACGCGGGAACGTGGTGATGGCCTCGACCTTGGTCGGCAGCGGCACGGCCCCGGTCTTGGTGATGCGGTGGCCCAAAAAGTCAACGGTCGTCGGGCCGAAGTGGCATTTGACCGGGTTGACAATTAAGCCGTGCTCGCTGAGGCGACCGAACAGTGTTCGGAGGTGGAGGAGGTGCTCGGCGCGGGACGTGCTGGCGACGAGGATGTCGTCCAGATAGACTAAAAGAAACGGCAGGTCGCGCAGCACGCCGTCCATCAAGCGCTGGAACGCCTGGGCCGCGTTCTTGAGGCCAAACAGCATCCGCAAAAATTCGAACAGGCCGAACGGCGTGATGACGGCCGTCTTCGGGACGTCGGCCGCCCGGACAGGTACCTGGTGGTAGCCCCGTATCAGGTCAATTTTCGAAAAGATGACCCGTCCCGCCAAACAGGCGGAAAAGTCCTGAATATGCGGGATCGGGTACCTGTCGGGGGTGGTAGCGTCATTGAGACGGCGGTAGTCGCCACACGGGTGCCATCCACCCCCCGGCTTTGGCACGATGTGCAGTGGCGAGGCCCACGCGCTATCGGAGCGCCGCACGATGCCGAGGTGCTCCAACGCGTCGAATTCGGCCTTTGCCACGGCGAGCTTGGCTGGGTCGAGGCGGCGGGCCCTGGCGTAGACTGGCGGGCCCGTAGTGGGTATGTGGTGCTCGATCCCGTGCCGCACCGCGACGGCCGAAAACGTCGGCCGCGTGAGGGCCGGGAATTCCATGAGCAGGCGAGCGAACTCGTTCGTTGCCGGGAGGGCGCACGCCAGTTCGGTCGGCGCGGAGCTGCTCATTGTGCACGCCAGGGAGCTGAAGGTCTCGGCGTGGACAAGGCGACGTCGTTTGACGTCGACCAGCAGCCCGTGCGCGCAGAGGAAGTCGGCGCCCAGCAAAGCCACGGGGACGCTGGCGGTAACAAAAGTCCATTGAAAGCGCTGGCTGCCGAAGCAGAGGGTGACGACGCGTGGGCCGAAAGTGCGTATGGCCGAGCCATTAGCAGCGACCAAAGAGGCGCCGCAAACTGCGTCGAGCCTGTCCTGCTCGGAGGCGGGTATGACGCTCAGTTGGGCGCCGGTGTCGCACAGGAAACGCCGCCCAGATGCTTTGTCCCGAATAAACAGCAAGTTGCCCGAGTGGCTGGCGCTCATGGCTGGGAATGAACGCCGGCCCGGCTGTTTCCCGACCTGCCGAAAGTGCACGGGGGCCGGCACGTCCGAGCCTTGTGTCCGAACCTGGCGAGGTAATAACACCACGCCCGGTCAGGTGGAGGCCCCGGCCGTCGTGTCGGAAGCGGGCGGTGCGGCGTGGCGGCCGCCAGTTGCACCGGCAGTTCGGCCTCCAACCGCGCAGAGCGCTCGGGCGTCGTGGGCGTTGTCTCGGACGGCGGCGGGCTCCAGGTAACCGCACCGATGTGCTGGCCCGCCGAGGAGATCTTATCGGCTTCCCTGGCGAGGGCGCGGGAATAATAATAATAATTAATAATAATAATAATAATAATTCATTTATTTTGTATAGCGCTTTTCCAGAAGCCCAAAGGCGCTTTGACAGAGTGGAAAACATAATGCATAACAATACATGAAAACAACAATTGCAAAAAGACAAGAATCAAGAAAACAAACAGCAGCGATATACGGCATATATATAAGACAAGAATCAAAAAGACAAGACAAGAATCAATAGGGAAATATTTAAAGCAAAAGGAGGGAGAAGGAGAAGAGATAGTCAGGGGTTAAATGCTGTGGGTTGAATGTTGAATGCAGCGTTGAACAGGTGGGTCTTTAGTGATGTTTTGAATGTGGTGAGTGAGGAGGAGTCTCTGATGGTGTGAGGTAGTGAGTTCCAGAGGGTGGGAGCAGCGATGGAGAAGGCCCTGTCCCCCCAGGATCTGAATTTGGTCCGGATGGAGGGGGTCAGGAGGTTGGTACCAGCAGAGCGGAGGTTGCGGGTGGGAGTGTGTCTGGAGAGGAGGTCAGCCAGGTAGGATGGGGCCAGGTTATGGAGGGCTTTGTATGTCAAGAGGAGGATTTTGTACTGGATTCTCTGGGGGATGGGGAGCCAGTGAAGCTTGTAAAGGACGGGGGTGATGTGGTCACGGGTCCGGGAATGAGTGAGTAGACGGGCAGCGGAGTTCTGAATGTATTGGAGTTTATTGATCTTATTGGATTTGGAATCCGTGATCAACGTGCCAGCCAGGGCGAGGCGTACCGGCTTAGGCAGCTGACGGAGGAACAGCTCCCGGAACAGGAATGCCGGAGAGTGCTCGCCGAGCAACGAGAGCATATAGTCCATGCGCTCGGACGGGCGCGTGTCGCCGAGCTCGGGCAGGTCAAGCAGGCGCCGTGCGCGTGCTGCCGGTGAGAGGGCGAAAGCACCGAGGAGGAGCGTCTTCAGCGCGTCGTATTTGTCAGCAGCCGGCGGGTGCTGGAGGAGGCTCAAGGCGCGGGCCGCGGTGGCGGAACCGAGCGCCGCCACAACATGGTGGAAGCGGGTGTCGTCCGCGGTGATGCCTCGCAGGGCGAACTGGGAGTCCGCCTGGGCGAACCAAACAGCCGCGTGAGCCTCCCAGAAGGTAGGCAGTTTAAGAGTCACTGCCGTATCCATGTCGGTAGGTCACCAATGAAGGAACTGCGCTCCAACGCGAGTCGAAAGAATTGACGCGACCAAAGACGGAATTCGTCCGAGTTGCTTTATTGAAACAAAACAGCTCAGGTATTCTGACCAGCCCGTTTTTCGGGCAACAATATATATACACATTTATGTCGGGAAGTTTGCCCGGCAAAAGCTATACCGGGCATGCCTGGGTATCAAGGGCGAGCCTTGGAAAGGCGAGTCTGGACCTGCCCGGGCGTGTTTGGCTGCGGCCTGGCAATTCGAGGCTGGGCGTGCCCGGGCGCTCTGGGCGAGCACTGGAAAGGCGATAGCGGGCATGCCCGGACGCTTTGGGCGAGCCCTGGAAAGGCGATAGCGGGCATGCCCGGACGCTCTGGGCGAACCCTGGAAAGGCGATAGCGGGCATGCCCGGACGCTCTGGGCGAGCCCTGGAAAGGCGATAGCGGGCATGCCCGGACGCTCTGGGCGTGCCCGGGAACGGTGAGTCCGGGCATGCCCGGGAGAGGCGCGTCTGGCCGTGTTCTGGCCGGTGCAAGGCGATTATGTACATCCAGCGGTAACCGCTACATCCCCAACCATTTCTCCGACATGCATAGTCCGACTTAGTTCAAACTTGGCACAAAGAAAACACATGAGAGTATACATATGCAGAAGATTATCTATCTATAATTCCAGCAATCTCTGTGTGTATGTTTGTATGTTTGTATGTTTGTATGTTTGTATGTTTGTATGTTTGTATGTATGTTTGTCTGTGACCGCTGTTTCTCGACAACTACCGGTCCGATATACTTGAAACTTGCCAGGTATATTGCTGGGGACCCGAGGATGTGCCTTTTCAAGGTTTTAAATTAATCGCAGAAGTAGTTACCGAGCTATGTCCAAAAAACGATTCAACCAATCAGAGAGCAGCGAGCTATCACGTGTGCCGAACGTGGCGAACAGACTCTGCCTCGGATGGCACATTTGAGAGCGTATTCATTTATTTCCCGTCGGCAAACTATGTTGGCGCTATGTTGGCGTTAAACTATGTTTTAAAACTAATTAAAACTAATTTGCGATTCTTTCGCTTTCCTGCGATATGCGACCTTCCGGAGCTCCTGTGAGAGCGTGCGCCATTACGGATAGTACGGGTACGGGCATGCCATATGTTGGCGTTAAACTATGTTTTAAAACTAATTAAAACCATTTCATGTAAATAGAGGGGGGGGGGGGGGATTGTCACTGTACTCGCAAGCCGTTCGCCGTTCGCTTTGGCGTTGCGAATGAACCAAAACATTTCATGGACCAAACCATTTCATGTAAAGCGTTCGCCGTTCGCTTTGGCGTTGCGAATGGACCAAAACATTTCATGAACCAAACCATTTCATGTAAATAGAGGGGGGGGATATAATTTTAGATATATATATAGTACGGGCATGCCCTAGTATTTTGTAATTCGACTAAATATGACGGATTCGGAACAACACAATATACTAAATAGGCCTTTAACTCGGAACAACACAATTACTAAAACCACGGGGCTATGTATTTTCCTCCTTGTTGTTATTATATAATTATTATCTCCCCTCGTGTAGGAATTGCGGAGGTAAAATGACTCGAGTAAACATTGAGGAGAAGGGAATATTGTACACTGGATTTGAGAAATGAGCATATAGAGTAGAGGAATTGTTTTCTAATTTACAATCTCCACACTGCGTTATGCAATGCTTGTGACAAAGAAAACAAATCATGGTCACAGAATGCACTTCTTTTTCGTCTATACTGTACCAGAAGTCCAATTTATCCAATCAGGGTTAAGATAATAGCAGTGTAATTTTCAAAAGAACAAGGGTTACATAAAAAAAACTAGAAGGGCACTCAGTAGAGAGCATACCTCCGCCTGGTTGGCCATATCACTCAATGGTGAAGAATCACTTAAAAGATTCTACGAGCTGGATCCGGATCTTCACCAAAATTTTGATTTTATCCCGATCACTCAATGGTGAAGAATCACTTAAAAAATTAAATAATTCTCATATCCAAATCCATATTCAGATCTTCACCAAAATCGAATCGATTCTTTCTTGTCAGACACACAACCTGTCCACCAAGTTTCGTCCAAATCCATCCATAACTTTTTGAGATATCCTGCAGTGTATCGTTTTTGGCCCTTTCTCCCAAAGGTGAAGAATCACTTAAAAATTAAATAATTCTCATATCCGAATGCATATTTACACCTTCACCAAAATCAAATATATTTGTCCTTGTCAGACACCCAACCGGTCCACCAAATTTCGTTCAAATTCGTCCACAACTTTTTGAGATATCCTGCAATGTATCGTTTTTATCCCTATCCGATCTCCCAATGGTGAAGAATCACTTTTAAAATTCTAGTAGCCGGATCCGAATCAGGATCTTCACCAAAATCTAATCATTTCGTCCTTGTCACATACGCGACATCTCTGCCAAATTTCGTCCGAATCCGTCCACAATTTTTTGAGATATTTTGTTCACAAACAAACAAACAAACAAGAAGACGTCATGTGTAGCACGATACTTGCAAAATCCGCCCTCCCCCACTCCCCCAAAAGTTTTCCATTGATACAGCAAATTGTCCATTTCATGAAGATTAAAATTTACAATCTTGATTAAAGCTCTGGTCAACAGGATGAAAAGTGACGATTTTTCAGATGAAAAATGAGGATTTTAGAAATTTGGCCTATGTTGACCATTTGGCCTGTGTTGACCTCAAGAATACTTGGTGCTTGAATTCAGTGACCAGATATGCATGCCCTCTTCAAATTCCAAGTCAATTGGATGAAAATTGAGGATTTTAGACATTTGGCCTATGTTGACATTTTGGCCTATGTTGACCTTTTGGCATATGTTGACCTCGAGAATACTTGGTGGTTGAATTCAGTGACCAGATATGCAAGTCCTCTTCATATTTCAAGTCAATTGGATGAAAATTGAGGATTTTAGAAAATTGGCCTATGCTGACCATTTGGCCTATGCTGACCTCAAAAATACTTGGTGGTTGAATTCAGTGACCAGATATGCAAGTGGTCTTCAAATTTCAAGTCAATCGGTTGAAAATTGAGGATTTTAGAAATTTAGCAAATTTGGTGACCTTTGGCCTATGTTGACCTTTTGACCTATTGACCCCAAAAACAATAAGCTTCTTGCTTTTGGCCAACTCTACCATTTGGTGAAGTTTGGTGAAGATCGATTGAAAATTGTGACCTGTAGGCCGGTGACAAACAAACAAACAAGAAGACGTCATGCGTAGCACGATACTTGCAAAATCCACCCTCCCCCAAAAGTTTTCCAATGATACATGATGGCCTATGTTGACCTTTTGGCCTATGGTGACCTCAAAAATACTTGGTGGTTGAATTCAGTAACCAGATATGCAAGTCCTCTTCAAATTTCACATCAATTAGATGAAAATTTAGGATTTTAGAAATGTGGCCTATGTTGACCTTCCGATGATGACCTCAAATATACTAGGTGGTTGAATTCAGTGACGAGATATGCAAGTCCTCTTCAAATTTCAAGTCAATCGGATGAAAATTGAGGATTTTAGAAATTTGGCCTATGTTGACCATTTGGCCTATGTTGACCTTTTGGCCTATGTTGACATCAAATATACTTTGTGGTTGAATTCAGTGACCAGATATGCAAGTTCTCTTCAAATTTCAAGTCAATTGGATGAAAATTGAGGATTTTAGAAATGTGGCCCATGTTGACCTTTTGGCCTATGTTGACCTCAAAGGTACTTGGTGGTTGAATTCAGTGACCAGATATGCAAGTCCTCTTCAAATTTCAAGTCAATTGGATGAAAATTGAGGATTTTAGAAATTTGGCCTATGTTGACCTTTTGGCCTATGTTCACCTAAAGTATAATTTGTGGTTGAATTCAGTGACGAGATATGCACGTCCTTTTCAAATTTCAAGTCAATTGGATGAAATTTGAGGATTTTAGAAATTTGGCCTATGTTGACCATTTGGCCTATGTTGACCTCAAGAATAGTTGGTGGTTGAATTCAGTGACCAGATGTGCAAGTCCTCTCCAAATTTCAAGTCAATTGGATGAAAATTGAGGATTTTAGAAATTTGGCCTATGTTGACCATTTGGCCAATGTTGACTTCAAAAATTCTTGGTGGTTGAATTCAATGACCAGATATGCAAGTGGTCTTCAAATTTCAAGTCAATCGGATGAAAATTGAGGATTTTAGAAATTTAGCAAAGTTGGTGACCTTTGGCCTATGTTGACCTTTTGACCTATTGACCCCCAAAACAATAGGCTTCTGGCATTTGACCAACTCTACCACTTGGTTAAGTTTGGTGAAGATCGGTTGAAAATTGTGACCTGTAGGCCGGTGACAAACTAACAGTCACAAACACAACCGACCAATATACATACTTGAAAAATCTTCGATTTTGCAAGTAACAAGAAAACGTCATGCGTAGCACGATACTTGCAAAATACGCCGTCCCCCAAAAGTTTACCATTGATACAGCAAATTGTCCATTTCATGAAGATTTAAATTTACAATCTTGATCAAAGCTCGGGTCAACAGGATGAAAGTGACGATTTTTCAGATGAAAAATGATGATTTTGGAAGGTTGACCTTGAGTTGACCTTTGACCTTTTGACCTCAAAATAGTTAGTTTCCCTATTTAGTGACTCAATGTGCAAATGCTGTTCAATTTTCAAGTGAATTCGATGAAAATAGAGGATTTTAGAAATTTGGCCTATGTTGACCTTTTGGCCTAAGTTGACTTCAAGAATACTTGGTGTTTGAATTCAGTGACCAGATATGCAAGTCCTCTTCAAATTTCAAGTCAATTGGATAAAAATTGAGGATTTTAGAAATTTGGCCTATGTTGACCATTTGGCCTATGTTGACTTCAAAAATTCTTGGTGGTTGAATTCAATGACCAGATATGCAAGTGGTCTTCAAATTTCAAGTCAATCGGATGAAAATGGAGGATTTTAGAAATTTAGCAAAGTTGGTGACCTTTGGCCTATGTTGACCTTTTGACCTATTGACCCCAAAAACAATAGGCTTCTGGCATTTGACCAACTCTACCACTTGGTGAAGTTTGGTGAAGATCGGTTGAAAATTGTGACCTGTAGGCCGGTGACAAACTAACACAGTCACAAACACAACCGACCAATATACTTGAAAAATCTTCGATTTTGCAAGTAACAAGAAGACGTCATGCGTAGCACGATACTTGCAAAATCCGCCCTCCCCCAAAAGTTTTCCAATGATACATGATGGCCTATGTTGACCTTTTGGCCTATGGTGACCTCAAAAATACTTGGTGTTGAATTCAGTAACCAGATATGCAAGTCCTCTTCAAATTTCACATCAATTAGATGAAAATTTAGGATTTTAGAAATGTGGCCTATGTAGACCTTCCGATGTTGACCTCAAATATACTAGGTGGTTGAATTCAGTGACGAGATATGCAAGTCCTCTTCAAATTTCAAGTCAATCAGATGAAAATTGAGGATTTTAGAAATTTGGCCTATGTTGACCTTTTGGCCTATGTTCACCTAAAATATAATTTGTGGTTGAATTCAGTGACGAGATATGCACGTCCTTTTCAAATTTCAAGTCAATTGGATGAAATTTGAGGATTTAGAAATTTGGCCTATGTTGACCATTTGGCCTATGTTGACCTCAAGAATAGTTGGTGGTTGAATTCAGTGACCAGATGTGCAAGTCCTCTCCAAATTTCAAGTCAATTGGATGAAAATTGAGGATTTTAGAAATTTGGCCTATGTTGACCATTTGGCCTATGTTGACTTCAAAAATTCTTGGTGGTTGAATTCAATGACCAGATATGCAAGTGGTCTTCAAATTTCAAGTCAATCGGATGAAAATTGAGGATTTTAGAAATTTAGCAAAGTTGGTGACCTTTGGCCTATGTTGACCTTTTGACCTATTGACCCCAAAAACAATAGGCTTCTGGCATTTGACCAACTCTACCACTTGGTGAAGTTTGGTGAAGATGGGTTGAAAATTGTGACCTGTAGGTCGGTGACAAACTAACAGAGTCACAAACACAACCGACCAATATACTTGAAAAATCTTCGATTTTGCAAGTAACAAACGGACAGACAAACAGACAGGGGTGAAAACATAACCTCCATCCACCTTTGGTGGCGGAGGTAATAAAGTTGAAACGCCAGTGTAAAGTCCAAAAGCAAAATAAAAGTTGCAGAAAATCAAGTTGGAAATATTCAATCACCATCTTTCAATCTCTGCCACAGTTCTTCAATTAATCTCTCCAGTCCCAATTGTTTTATTATTACTCCCACCAGGGAGTAACGCATTCGATCGTGTTCGTGTGTGTTCGTGTGTTTGTGAACAAGATATCTGGAAAAGTTCTGAACGGATTTGGATGAAAGTTGGTGGGATGATTGCCCTTGGGATAAGGAAGAATTGATTAGTTTTTGGTGAAGCTCAGGATATTATTCCGGGTCCAGGAATTTTTTGAAGGATTGTTTACCATTGGAAGATAGGGCTCATTTTTTTTTTTAAACATTATCCTCTACATATTCTATATTTAACATTGTGATATGAAAATAGTTTTCATATTTGTTGTAAATGTAGTTTAAACTCGTGGTTATGCGTTAGAGCGGTGTATTTTGTTAGCAGCGTCGTCGTCAATGTTAATTTTTTTTCTTTCTAATAAAGACACATTGTGTAATTTTAAAACGACCAAAGTGTGTATTAGGTTTCCCCGTTTCATTAAATGTATCGTTTGATACGTATAAGGCTTTAAAACTGTTTTTTTTGAACCTCAGAAGAGATATCAACATTTAACTCAGCAAATGTCAATCGCGGTGTCAGTATTTGATGAACTTATAAAGACGTAGGTGAGTTATAAGTGCACATCGGATTTTTATGTGAAAAAAATAAATATATTTTTTCACATCAAACCGCTTTTTTGCGCGCAAAATTTTTTTTTCCTATTTTCGGAGAAAAACAAATATTTCGCCCTTTTTCGGGAAAAATAAAATAAAATGCCCTTTTTGGTCGAAAATGTCTGGCAATGCTAAAAAAGATTAGGGAATTTTTCGAAATTTTAAACTGCGATCGAAATGTTTAACTGCGATCGAAAATTTTAACTGCGATCGATCTCAAAAACAAAACGTTGCGTCCACTTGCGTGCGTTGCGTCCCCAGCATGTACAGCAGTGAGGCGGTGTACTTCAGTGAGAGAGTGTACACAAAGTGTGAACAAGTCTCCTATCAAGATGAGTGCTGCTCTTCGTGACAAGTGGCTGAAGGAATTCAACGCTGGCGGCGATGGGGCCACCTTCAAGTACGTGTCGAGTGACACGGCTTTCTGTCGAGCTTGTGAAAAGACTTTCCGGGCGAAGCAGAAGTCTGAGCTGGCCCAACATGTCCGAGGAGACCGCCACAAGAACAACTTGGCCTTGAAGAAGAAGAGGACGGTCACGCAAGCCACCATGGAGGACTTTGGTGGCGGAAAGAGGCACAAGTGCGACGTCGTGGCTCAGGAGCTGTGCCAGGCCATGCTGGCCGCTGGCATCCCATGGTCGAAATTGGAAAACCCTGCCCTCCGGTCGTTCCTGGAGAAGCACATCACTCTCCAGATCCCCGATGAAAGCTGGATTCGAAAGCACTACCTCGACAAGTGCTACGATGAGGCCTTGGCGGGGTTCCGTGCCGACCTCGGACAGCAGCCCATCTGGCTGTCCGTCGACGAGACGACCGATTCGGCAGGTCGATATGTAGCCAACATCATCGCGGGACGCTTGTCCAAGGAGGGGTACTTTCGTCCCCACCTCGTCCAGTGCATGTTTCTGGAGAAGACCAACTCTGGGGAGATCGTGCGCGCAGTCAACGACACGCTGCGCTATCTTTGGCCTGATTTCAAGCCGGAGTGCCTCAAGGTCCTCGTCAGCGACGCCGTGGCCTATATGATCAAGGCCGGCCATGCCCTGAAGGAACTCTTCCCGGACTTGCTGCATGTGACTTGCGTTGCCCACGTGCTCCACCGTGTCTGCGAGACAGTCCGAGAAATGTTCAAGGACGTCAACGACCTGATTGCCACGATGAAGAAGTTGTTCGTCAAAGCCCCGTCGCATGTTGTCCTTTGGAAGGAGCAGCAGCCCAATCTTTATCTCCCCCCCCCCCCCGGAGCCCATTCTGACTCGGTGGGGGACGTGGATCGACGCCGCGGTGTTTTAGGCCAAGCACTTCGAGGCCGTCAAGGACATTGTGGACCAGCTGAACGATGACGACGCGATGGCAATCCGGAGTGCCAAGGACCTGTTCGGAAAGGCGGACATCAAGCTCAGTTTGGTCTTCTTAAATGCCCACGTGTTGTTCATCCCGAAGATCCTTAAGCAGCTGGAGGAGGCCGGCATGGAGCTGGTCAAGGCCTTCCAGCTCCTTGATCAGGCCAACGAGGAGCTCGAAAAGATCCGAGGCTGCCGTAAGGAGATCCTGCTCACCAAGTTCAAGGCGGTGCTGCAGCGCAATCCCGACATTGGTGTGCTGAGGACAGTGGCTTTGATCCTGGATGGAGATCAGCACGGATCTGAGGTTGGTGTGCCGGCTGGAGTCAAGCTTGCCGACATCCCCCTCTTGAGGTACTGCCCCATCGTCAGCATCGACGTGGAAAGGACCTTCTCCGTCTCCGGAAAAAAATATTTCGGGATTTTTTCACATAAAAAAAAAAAAATCCGCTTTTCAAAACATAAAAGGCCTATTTTCTTAACATAAAAATCCGTAGTCTAGTTTATAAGTGTGACAAGCATGTGCACGGGATTCTTCCCAGAAGAATGAGTGGCCGCATTAGCTTGTACGACTTAAAATGAGCGAGTTTTGTTTTGACGTTTGGGCCAGTTTTACATGTTGTAGGCCTATCCCGAACCTAAGGAATGAAACGAACGTTTTCCTGGCTTACAATTTTATTTGAAGTCACACATGCCTCAAAATACACTCACTTATATAGAATTGAACGCTGAATCCGAAAATCTAAGTGAAATTGCCTTGTTTTTATTTTACATTATCTTTTATATATTCTATTTATATATAGGCCTATATCTGTGCAGTGTCTGTCTTGTGTTGTCTTGTCTTGTGTTGTCACTGAACTACGCCCTCAAACTTTTGTGAAATCGTAGGCCTACTATTCCAACTTGACCCACGGCGGGAGTATGCGCTCCACTGAGTGGCGTTATAGTTTAAAAAAAATCTAATTTCCAACCAATTTGTAATATTTTTGATTTGTAACAGATGGTTGTGTCGAGATGTGTGTTCTTTTTCACCAAAATGTCTCAATTTATAGAAGTAACATCCCACTGTACATCTCTCGTGAATAAAACACACAGCAGAGGTTCAAGTCGCATCTCACCACAACAACAGAACAGCATCTGGCAATTTCAAATCGACCGCATTCTGCACAGGCCAGGAACCATACATCTCTGAGATCTCCTGCTGACACAGTGATCTATGCTGAAAATGAGATGTGGATCCACCACCCAGGAGTCCTGATTGTCTTTCTGCAGGGGTTTTCTGGGTGGGTCATGACTCATGACAAACGAAATTTCTCACATCATGCGATGATCAAAAAGTGTGCTCTCAGTTGTGTTTAAAACATTCATACCTGTCATGTCATTTTGCTCTCTGTATGCTTTCCAACATTCTCCTTTGAAGAACGATTTTCTTTGACATGAGCCATAAGTAAATATTTTGCGCAGTGGATAGCTTCCATAGATGAATAGCTATATCACCAGAAAAATGTATGAAAGTACAATGTGGCTGATTTAAACATTAAACGGACGTAACAAAGAGACAGACATGAGGATATATATATATATATATATATATATATACACACAGACTTGGCATTTGATATTAGTCTAGTAGGAAGACTAGGTCCCCCTGCACCCCCCGGAGATATACTTCTAATCAGTGTTTCTAGATTGGAAAAAATGTGTAGAAAATGACTAGCTATGGCCCCAAGCTGAAAACATGTCCCACATACCATTTTTATGCAAATTACTGCTGCAAATTTTATGCAAAATTATGCAAATTTTATGCAAATTTTTGATGAGGAGTAGAGTTGAGGGGTCTTTGAGGGCTTCATCGAGGTGCTCTCGGTTGCAAGACTGGGTCATTCTGAGAAGCACAGCAGGGTCAGAGATCATGATGTTCTCCTCCTCAGTGAATCTCTCCATCAACAGCCTCTCCATTGCCTCACACACTGTTTTGAGGCAAAAGAGGGACTTTGCGTAGGCCTTTCCACTGAGAACACCTTTGAGAGATCCACTTGTTACTAGTTGTGCCTCAAAGAGAATCTCTGCATATCCAGAACCACGCATCTTGTGTCCAGTGAGCATCCCGATGTAGTTCATGGATGTGTGGAAGGGTCCAATCGTTACTACATGACTAGCAAATTCATTTGGCCAGCGCCAGATGATGGGAAGGGCTTTCATGCAGACACCCAGATCAAATGTATTCAGGACCCATCTCTGACCCACCTCAGCAGTTGCTGCCTCGGAACGCTTCAGTAGCTCACGAACAACTGCGTTGTCTGTGATCGGTTGGTGGATAGGCGTGCAGTAGTCGACTGTTGATTTGCTGGGTGGGGGAGAACCAGTTGCAGAGGTGAAACCCCCTAGCCCAGGCACAGGCTGCAGGCCATTGCCATGCCATGCAGGCACCAGGCACAGACCGATCACAGACAACGCAGTTGTTCGTGAGCTACTGAAGCGTTCCGAGGCAGCAACTGCTGAGGTGGGTCAGAGATGGGTCCTGAATACATTTGATCTGGGTGTCTGCATGAAAGCCCTTCCCATCATCTGGCGCTGGCCAAATGAATTTGCTAGTCATGTAGTAACGATTGGACCCTTCCACACATCCATGAACTACATCGGGATGCTCACTGGACACAAGATGCGTGGTTCTGGATATGCAGAGATTCTCTTTGAGGCACAACTAGTAACAAGTGGATCTCTCAAAGGTGTTCTCAGTGGAAAGGCCTACGCAAAGTCCCTCTTTTGCCTCAAAACAGTGTGTGAGGCAATGGAGAGGCTGTTGATGGAGAGATTCACTGAGGAGGAGAACATCATGATCTCTGACCCTGCTGTGCTTCTCAGAATGACCCAGTCTTGCAACCGAGAGCACCTCGATGAAGCCCTCAAAGACCCCTCAACTCTACTCCTCATCAAAAATTTGCATAAAATTTGCATAATTTTGCATAAAATTTGCAGCAGTAATTTGCATAAAAATGGTATGTGGGACATTTTTTCAGCTTGGGGCCATAGCTAGTCATTTTCTACACATTTTGTCCAATCTAGAAACACTGATTAGAAGTATATCTCCGGGGGGTGCAGGGGGACCTAGTCTTCCTACTAGACTATATGGAATATTTTTTTTGTGGGGGTGAACTTACTTTTCAAGATGTCTTAGAACCAAAAGTTCATTGGAATTATGTTGAAATTATTCTAGATTTTGTTAATGTGACCTTTAAAAGAAACAAAAACCACATTTGACATTTCGAAGCAAATAAATCGATCCTTGAAAGTGATATAAACTGGAATCGAACTCAATTCACGGACAGTAGTGTTAAACTTCTGTGCGTTTTCCAGAAGTATCTCTTTATTTTGCACATTAGCCAAAAAAAAATTCAACAAAAACAAAAGATAAATTATGGCTGGGATTACGGACAGTAAAATTACAGTTCAGTACTTCGTGTAACCCCCACGAGCATTCAGGAGAGCACGTACACGTTGAGGCATGCTGTTCACGAGATTTGCCAAGGTTTGGACAGGAATCGCTTGCCATGCAGTGACAATAGCCTGCTGTAATTCACGCACAGAGGCAGGCTGCTGGTCCAAGTTGTCGATTTGATGCGTTAATTCTGCCCACAAGTTCTCTATCGGATTCATATCCGGGGACATGGCAGGCCACTCCATAAGCTCTACACCACGGTCAGCAAGAAAGTGTTGGATCATGCGAGCACGATGAGGCCGTGCATTGTCATCTTGGAAGACAACGTTTCCTCGAAAGGCTGCACGAGCAAATGGAAGCAATGTTTCTTCCAGAATGACCCTGTACTTGAACTGGTTGAGGTTTCCATTCAGAACAACCAGGTCAGTTTTGCCCCCTACATGAAAAGCAGCCCAAACGGTCACCCCACCACCACCAGCTTGGACTCTTGGCACTATACAATCTTCGTTGTGGGCTTCATGCACTTGTCTGCACACTCGGACGCGGCCATCGTGACGATAGACCAGAAATCTAGACTCCTCACTGAAGGTCACATGATTCCAGTGTCCTGGCTGCCATTGATGGTGCTCTCTGGCCCACTGCAATCGGCGCTGGCTGTGTTGTCTGGTCAGGCGTGGCTTTCTCAGGGGACGCCTGGCACGATAGCCTGCTTGAACCAGTCGTTGGTTGACTAGCCTTCTGGATACAGGCACATTTGTCAGTTGCTGCCACTCAGCCCTAAGCCGATTAGCTGACTTGGTACGGCCATTGCAGACTAACCGGTGCAGCTGGCGATCATCTCTCCTTGTGGTTCTGCGTGGACGTCCTGGCCTCGGTATTGGAGTAGGGACACCCCTCTGAGCATTTCGTTTCAGGATCTTTGACACCTGACCTTGAGTGATGCCATACTGCCGAGCAATAGCACGCTGTTTCATGCCAGAATTTCGTAAAGCCACCACTCCATGACAAACAGCATTGTCAAGTTGACGGACCATCTCCAGAGGAAGCGGCAATAACTTTTGTAGACGTGCAGCAGTTGTTTTCCACTAATACAGAACGCAACAACCCTTATATACCCGATTGTGAAGCCAATCGTCAAATGTACCTGTCCTTACATTTTGTTGCGCCACCTGTGATATAATCCTGTTATTGACTTCTTGCTGCGAAAGACAATCAGTGACATGGTTCTTTCAACAAAGACATCACTGAAGGGTAAAAGAAACTCACCAGATTGATATACTGAGTTCAGAAAGTAAACCCAAGTCAAGAAAAAAAAAAAATCTATATTAAATGCCAAGTCTGTATATATATATATATTGTTGCAGTTTTTGTAAATAAAGGTAAACCCCCTATAGTTAGTTGCACCACAACATGTAGCCTCGCTTAGTCAGTTATTTCTTATTAAATGTGAAGTATAGTCTCCTTCCCAATGTTTGTATGCGTTGAGGCAGGTAGAGAAAGGGTAGGCCTCATTGAAGCCTGGAATGCCATGTCATGGGCCTAGGGCCAGTCTAGCAGGCCTGAGGGAGAAGAAATAGAGGGCTTGGCTGGTAAGCAGCGTACAGCCAATGGGAGCTAAAGGGAGTGGCCAATGATGGCAGCTAAAGGGAGTGGCCAATACTATTGAGGGGCTGTCATTAGTGAGGGGCTGTCATGTCAGGCGCTGTCATTAGTGAGGGGCTGACTAATGAGGGGCTGTCACGACACGTGACCCCCGGCGGCCAGTGGAGGCCCGTGGAACATTATAGTGGGGGCTCCGGGGGATATAAAACCCGGCCCGGACCCCCAAACTCTCTCTCTGGATTCGCACTCTGAACGCGCTCTCTGCCCTGACGACCTCTGCCTGGACTCCCTGCACGTGCGCCTTGCCTCGCTGACTTCGGAATACGCTCCTCAGATTCCCGTTACGTGCACGACTGTGGTCGACGTCCCTGCCGCGAACATCCTTGGGGGGACCTGCCAAACGAGCCGCTCAGGCGAACTGCACCAAGCGGCTGCGCTTTGGGCGCATTCCCCTCTTCCTCCCCTTCCCCGAACGAGTCTGAGGGCCCTTGTCCGGGAACGTAAGTAAGGCTGTTAAGGTTCTCCACTGTGTCCCTTTTTCTATAACTATTGTACATTTGTGAATAAATCCTGTGGTTTGTTTCCAACCTGGCCGTCTTCGTCCTTTCACCATTGGCCTAGCATTGCACGAGTTAAAACCGCTCGATCGGGTTCATAGTGCGAACGGCACGAGTTATGCGACGCACAACCGCTCGGGCGTTAAAGACCAGCATGACTCGTTCGAGGTTCAGCCCCGTTCTCACAGCTGCGTGTGTCGAAGGTACTCGGGTCGTGACCGGTAACCCTTCCACGCGTTAGCTGTGGGTCCGGCGGCTGGAATTGCCCAGCAATCCATCCAACCACGAGTATAGCGTGGGGGTGGCCTGGTGGACTCGAAGCTCGAGGGTGAGCAGGGCTTAACTCCCCTTCAGTATGTCGACGAGCTCGAGATCTGCAACAATATATATTGTTGCGAATATGGAATTTGGCCTCCATATCCGCTTGTAAATATTCCCCTATTTCCCCAATACTCCCCAACTATCCCCAATCCCCCATTCCCTAGTCCCATTGTCTGTAAACAACACTCTGTAGAACCGACCGTCCCCTTTTTCCCCCGTTAAATGTCGTGCCCAGGTCCACCGCATCTCACGTAGACAACTATAGGACATCTTGCTAGTTATTCTTAGTCGATGTCAGTTAAGGACTCGTTTCCATTAATTATGACTCTTCGTTGCACCAGAATGTGATTATATGGCACCAGTAGTGAGTTTAGGACCTTTCCCATACCTCCTTCCATCTTCTTCCCCAAACAACAACAACAACTACAACTACAACTACAACAACAATTACAACAACAACGACGCTGCGCGGGGGGAGTGTGCGTCCTCCCACCAGCTCGGTTAGCCGCCATGACCATGCGCTCCACGGGGTTACCACGAAGGGGCTGGCTGTCAGCTCCTCGTCAAGGGCGGAGCCTGGTAAACCCCCCGCACGCACCCAATGAGAAGCAACGTGCCGATTCCACGAGGCGGAGCTAACGAGCCGAGGGCGTGTCACTCCCCGCCAGATATACGAAGCGACTCACCGGATGTGACGTCAGATGCGCCCCCAGCTTGAGACGACAAGACGCCACCTCGAGCGCTGTGAAACCTCCCGCATCTCTGGACCGGACCGGGTCGATTCTGCCCTGAGCTCAGGTGCACCTGGAGCCATCGCTACCTGCCTTTCCTAGCCATCAATCCCCGTGTGAGTCAGCCTTTTGTCCCGTTTATCTGTCGTCTGTTGGGGTTAATATAAGATTGTGTCTAAGTGCTTGTCTTTCTATGCTGTACCTCTCGTCCCTGTAATCTGAACTTCCGAACGAATATAATCTCCTCCGGAGGTCTTGAGAACCGTATCCATGGTGTCGTGTCATTTTAATCCCAGCCGTGTGTCTTTTCCTTCATTGACCTAGCGTAGCGCGATTAGTCAACGTTCGAGTATAATCGGGTAACTTGTGCAGACGTGATCATACCAAACCGCTCGGTAAACTAACATCCACCACCGCGTCTGTAACAATTGGTAGTCAGGAGGTGGGATTCGAACCTGGGACTAAATTTATTTAGCCCAAATTTTGGACACCAATTGTGTTAGTACGGTAACAATTGGTGTCGAGGAGTGGAATTCGAACCCGGGACTAAATTTATTAGGCCCAAATTTGTAACAATTAGAATCGATTCGGAGCTCGTTTACTGCGCTCGACGAAATTATAACGGCCGAAATTTGTTTTGTTGTATAAAAACCCGAATTTTGAAAATCGCGCTATGGCAGACCAAGACAGCTGGGGTCCGGTAGGGGAGAGTGAGGCAGGGTCGGTCCAGGACCAAATTGAGGGACGTGAGGAGAGCGAAGCAGCGAGGGTAGCAGACGCGCAAAATGGCGCCTCGCTGGTCACCGCGCCCGCGACCGTGGCAGCGCCCCTGCTGGATCCGAACCTTTTTAAGTTGCAAATGAGGGCCCTTATGGAACAAATGGGTGAGCAATTGGGAGACCAAATTAGAGGTTTGAAAAGCAGTATGGGACAAATGGGAAACGAAATGGGGGTAATGAGGGACGAAGCGAGGGGTACTGGTGAGGGGTTAGACAACGGGATAAAAGAGGTGAGAAATGGGTTAATGGGGGTAGAAAACAGAATGGCCGCTCAAGAGAATCAGATAGAGGGAGTGAAACATGGGTTAACGGGGGTAGAAAACAGAATGGCCGCTCAAGAGAATCAAATGGAAGGGATGCAAAAGGGGTTAGAGGGGTTAGAAAACACCATGGAAGGCAAATTGAGGGACATGAGGGACCAAGCGGAAAGGGAAGTTAACCAAATGGGGCAGCAGATAGAGGGGGTCAGAATGGGGGTAGAAGCCAAACTGGATGCTCACAGGGAGGAAATGGAGCAGATGAGGGTGGCATCTGGGCAGGAGATGCAAGTGATGGGAGAGGAGATCAGAAGAGGAGTGAGTGAGGAGGTCGAAGGAGTGCGCGAGGAGGTGAGGCACTGTAAGGAGCACATGGAGAAGGAGGTGAGAAAGGGGACTGTAAAGTTACAAGGGGGCATAGAGGACCTGACGCAGGAGGTGGAGCAGCTGACGGTGGGACAAACGGAGTTAGTGGAGCAGGTTCAAAGGAACACTGCGGTATTAGGAGGTTTAAAAGCGACACAAAACGACATAAAAAACGACTTGATAGCGACAAAGAGGGAATGTCAGATGGTACGTGAGGGACTGACAACGAGGTTGGACGAGGTGATAGAGGTAATGGAGACGAAGGACCGGCAGGTGAGGACGCACCTGGAAACGGTCAAGGTAGCCTTAGAGGATGAGCTTGAGGAGACGTACCGGGGAATAAAAGAGGTGAAGCACAAATTAGAAGAAGTGGAAGAAGGGATGAGCGAAATTAAGAAGCGACGGAGAGGGGATAAGAAAGAGATAAAAGAGGAGATAAAAGAATTGGTCCAAAGTCTGTGTTTGGATCGTGATGATGTGCTCATTAACCGGATGAGGGATTCGCAGGTGATGGAGGAGGAGCGAAGAGGAAGAGGACCCGGTGTAAGTGGTGACCAATATGGTCGTGCGTATGATGCGCCAGGGGATTTAAGGAGCTTCGGGGTTGGTTTGGATCCGGGTGTTCGTGAGAGGCCGTTGGTGAAGTGTGCGACAGGTCTGGTGTGCGAAAAAAGAGGTGTGCGAGAATGTCCGACCATGGGGTGTGTGAGGAAAAAGTGCACGCCGAGGAGTGAGTGTGCCGTCAGGAGTGAGTCGGTCGTAGCGCGTGTGCGAGGGAGCACAGGGAAGCGCGGTGTGGTGAGTGTTACGGAGGAGGTAACGAAAAAGTGTGCGCGGGAGGATGCGCGAGAAAGGTGTGTAACGGACGGGTGCATGAGGAAAGAGTGTGCTGTCGAGAGTAAGGGTGAGTGCGCGACCGAGAGTGGAGGTGAGAGTAGTGAGAGTGAAACGGAGCGTGAGTTGGTTGTGACAGGTGAGCGAGGATGTACATCTGGAATGGAAGGGTGCACACCTGGAATGGTAGAGCGTGTGTGGGAAGGCACCTTTGAGTTGGTGGTGAGGCACGTGGTTGGGTGTGCGAGTGAGGGCACACCTGTGATTGTCACAGAGGAGGTGACCGAGAAAGGGGCGCGAAGAGGTGTGTTGGTGAGGTGTGCGAGCGACGAATGTGTGCCAAGGTGTTCGGTGGTCAGGTGTGTGACCAAGTCGGTGAGCGGAGTGAGTGTACCGAGGTGCGTAAGGAAAGGTACGAGGAGAATGGGAACGGCTGCATGTATGAGCACGAAAGCGGTAGCGTATGCATGTAAGCCTGCAGGTGAAGCGTCGACGATAACCGGGTTAAAGGTTAGAACGACTTGTAGCCGACTCGGACCCTCGGTGCGTGCCGGGCTTCGCGTGCCGCGAGAACCGGCGGGGATCCGAACCACGGCGGTTTCGAAAGAACCGCCGTGCGCGATCCACGCTGGGCCTCGCGTGGAACGGCCGCGTCCGGGCTCCACTGGGCGGAGCGGGCAGCCCGATAGGAAGGGTCGTCATGGCGACCACTTTCTATTGAGACGTGCCGGCAGGTCGAGATCGGGACATTGGATGGCTCCACGCCGAGGTGGTGCATGGGATCTCGGCCCGGGTAAGCCTCCGTCCCTGCCCCGAATGCGGGACGTATCCAGCCGCTAGGCACAAAACGACCCGCGTTCATTGCTCGGCTGTACGAAGCCGGGCTGTAGATGTGAATTGGCGCACCGAGAGGACCTAATAAGTAGACGGGTGATGGTGATAGTGATAGTAGTGATTTGATACAAAATTTAGAAAAGTGAATAGAATTGGCAGTAAATGGAAAATTTTTGGTTGGTTGGATTTAGGTGTGCGAAATTGATAGTAGGACCTCCCCGATGTGGTGGGATGGCAAATCCATCATCCCTCACAAGGTGGGGGCAAAGGAGCTATAGATTATGGGGTGTATGGCAGTGAAAACTAGCCCGGGTGGGTTAGGTTATATTGTAGGGATCTAGAAGAGATTGACATTAGGTGACGTTAAGGTTAGTTAGTGACTGACACCTGTAGTGGGGACGCAGGTAGATTAGTATGGATGATAATGACGAGGGAGCGCAATAGTTTAAAGGGACGACTGGGAAGCGCAAGTTTCAGAGGGGAGTAGTTAGATGAGATGATGCTGTGTGAGGATGGAACAGGTGTGATTGCACAGGTGTGCAACTGGACAGGTGTGTGGAGCAGTGTGTGAGTAATGAGTGTTGTGGATCAGCGCGAATGCGCTTGGGGAGAGAAGGGTGCAGGTGGCACCAGGTGTGAGAGCACAGGTGTGCAAGTACAGGTGTGTGGAGAGAGTTGGAGTAAGTGGTACGGAGTGGTGTGCATGGTGCGAAGGTGTGGATGGGGGAAGAGTGGACCCCTTTCACGAGTACCCGGGGCGGGTAGTGTAAGTGTTAGGTAGAGGGTACAGGTAAATTGTGGTTGGATATTGGCATTTGTGGTGCGGTTGCAGAATGGTGTTGTGGATGGGTGCATTAGTGTCGTGGAAATGGCTGGGCGTGTAGCCTGTTAGTGTGTGTAGTTGGTTGGGCACTCCACCACTGTGAGGATGTCGGCCAGGTGAGGCCGCAGGTGGGCTCTGGGAGCCGGTAGAGTTGTGGATGGGGCCCGAGGATCCGGAGGACGGACCCGGGTAGCCCAGTGCCAGAGAGGGCACCGAGTGGGGAGAGCGCCAGAGGGCCTTCCCCAGGTAGTTAGGTTAGGGTGAGGAGCAGGTAAGCTCGGAGGCAACCGCAGTGGTGGAGGTGTGCAGGTGGGTAGACCCGCTGGGAGAGGTACACGCCACAGCCCAGAAATTGTGCGAGGGCACCGGGAGATGAATCGGGGGAGTGAGACCCCAAATTGAAAAGCACCACAGTTGGCCAATGGGAATTGGTTTTTAGAACCCATAGTGTAAGAGGGCCAATGGTTTGGCCGGAGAAAGACCCCGGGTAGTGTAAAGTTGTTAAAGTCATTTAGGAAATAGTTAGGATTGATGAACCTGTCGCACCATACGCAGCCACTTACCTGTGGTGATGATGATGACTCCACACCTGTGTTTTCTTTGTTTTGTTGCAGGAAATGAGATTGCTGTGGATTTGTGAGACGCATCACGACGTGGATGAGACATTGGAGTGATTCCATCTCTCCCTCCCTAGGAGGGACTGATGATGAATTGGTAATGGCAAATTATGATGTTGAGTTGGAGATGGCAAATTATGATGTTGAGTTGAAAATGGCAAATTTGATTGGTTAGGAGGGAGAGAAGACGAATTTGGTATATGGGAGGAACGGGGAAGACAGTAGGGATGTTTGTTGATTTGTAAAGTAGATGTTTATGGGTAGTGTTGTGTTTTGTGGATACAGTAAGGGGTAAGGGAGGGGCCATGTAGGTTACCTGGTGGGGGGGGGGGGGGAGCGTACGGTAGGAACGTACCTGTCTCACCTGGTTCCCATGTGCCCCCAGTGTGCATTACCTTGCATTGCGTGCACTTTTGCGCCCTTACCACCTTACTCACTTGTCTGCTTCTTTTGTCTCCCACCTCCGAGGATCTGGCTTTGGGGTAGAGAGAGAGGAGAGAGAGGTGCTGGCTTCGCAGTTGTGGGCCTGCACTTTCGCTGCTTGCTGCTTGGATCGATACACCATATGGACCGCAATGTTTGTGGCCACCCACAATGGACCGCAGTTCTTTTGCGGCCAAGCACCACCCATGGATGGACCTATGGGTCAACGTGGCACCTATGCCATACAAGGTGAACCACTAACAGTTGGCCCCCTGACGGCCACAATAGAGAAATGGACGCGGTTGGCGCCTTTCTTTATTTTTGAAAGCAGTAAGAAGGCCAAGAGCACCACATGAAGGCAAGACCAGCGGCAGAACATCGGCCGGCTGCGACACCACACAATGATTTATAGACACTTTATTGGTGCACCGGATGGTGCTCACTGTGTGATGGGGTGGTGCTTTTGATGCTTGGAAGGGGTGCTCTGCACATTATTAAAGGCCGTAGGCCACAGAGCACTCGTGGGTTGGTGTATCGATGCTGGCATGCATGCTCTCTCTATGCATAGCATCTGCATGTGTTCCTCCAAAAACAGGTCCTGGATCGTAGTGTAAATATCAGCGTAGTCTTGTGTAAATAATGCTCCCTACCGGCTGTATGTTTAGTTTGAGAATTCTTTCCGGATTCGGTTATCCTGTGGGTGTGTTTCTGTGAGGAGAAGGGTGCAACGTCGCAGGGGGGACATATTTACTCATTTGTGAATATCTGTAAAACTGTCGCACTCAGGGTAGAGTTAATAGTAGAGGGAACTACATTGCGTGCCACACTAAAGTAGGTAAAAATTTATCGGGTCGGGACGCCCCGAGGGTAGAGAAGGGTGCAATGTTGCGAATATGGAATTTGGCCTCCATATCCGCTTGTAAATATTCCCCTATTTCCCCAATACTCCCCAACTATCCCCAATCCCCCATTCCCTAGTCCCATTGTCTGTAAACAACACTCTGTAGAACCGACCTTCCCCTTTTTCCCCCGTTAAATGTCGTGCCCAGGTCCACCGCATCTCACGTAGACAACTATAGGACATCTTGCTAGTTATTCTTAGTCGATGTCAGTTAAGGACTCGTTTCCATTAATTATGACTCTTCGTTGCACCAGAATGTGATTATATGGCACCAGTAGTGAGTTTAGGACCTTTCCCATACCTCCTTCCATCTTCTTCCCCAAACAACAACAACAACGACAACTACAACTACAACAACAATTACAACAACAACGACGCTGCGCGGGGGGAGTGTGCGTCCTCCCACCAGCTCGGTTAGCCGCCATGACCATGCGCTCCACGGGGTTACCACGAAGGGGCTGGCTGTCAGCTCCTCGTCAAGGGCGGAGCCTGGTAAACCCCCCGCACGCACCCAATGAGAAGCAACGTGCCGATTCCACGAGGCGGAGCTAACGAGCCGAGGGCGTGTCACTCCCCGCCGGATATACGAAGCGACTCACCGGATGTGACGTCAGATGCGCCCCCAGCTTGAGACGACAAGACGCCACCTCGAGCGCTGTGAAACCTCCCGCATCTCTGGACCGGACCGGGTCGATTCTGCCCTGAGCTCAAGTGCACCTGGAGCCATCGCTACCTGCCTTTCCTAGCCATCAATCCCCGTGTGAGTCAGCCTTTTGTCCCGTTTATCTGTCGTCTGTTGGGGTTAATATAAGATTGTGTCTAAGTGCTTGTCTTTCTATGCTGTACCTCTCGTCCCTGTAATCTGACCTTCCGAACGAATATAATCTCCTCCGGAGGTCTTGAGAACCGTATCCATGGTGTCGTGTCATTTTAATCCCAGCCGTGTGTCTTTTCCTTCATTGACCTAGCGTAGCGCGATTAGTCAACGTTCGGGTATAATCGGGTAACTTGTGCAGACGTGGTCATACCAAACCGCTCGGTAAATAACATCTAAGCCACGTCTGTAACAATATATATATATATATATATATATATATATATATATATATATGCGTGTGTGTGTGTGTGTGTGTGTGTGTGTGTGTGTGTGTGTGTGTGTGTGTGTGTGTGTGTGTGTGTGTGTGTGTGTGTGTGTGTGTGTGTGTATGTATGTATGTATGTATGTATGTATGTATGTATATATATATATATATATATATATATATATATATATATATATATATATATATATATATATATATATATATATATACATACACATACACATATACTGTACACCCTTTGGTTTATATGATTGAATTGAAACAATATATGACTCAATGTTTTGGTTATCACTATGCAACAGGTTGTGCCTTGGATAACTTTTCCCAAGAATGATAATCATGATATCAAATCCCCCTATAAAGCCATAGGGAGGGGTGGGCCAAGCTAGACAACCAATCACCAAATGTACCAGGGCATTTGAAAATTACAACTGTCATCATATTTAAAAAAAACATTCGTACATTTAGAAATTACATGAAACACCCTCATCCTCCCCCCCCCCCCCCCTCCCCCTACACTCATATACTGTACTGATTACAATTCAAAATGCTTGGATATGATCAAAGGACAATCGACGACTCTCATTAAGAGTAAACACTACTAAATATAATCCCATGTGCCATCTGATAAATGTAATTGGGTTGTAAAAGTATCACAGTGTGGTGGACATGTGACAGTGTCACGTGTGCGGCAGAGAGGTGGGGAGGTAGCAGGGAGGAAGGTGGGGTGGGGGTTGGAATAGGTTTGATTTTTCGATATATGTGGTCTAAGGCTCGTAATGGAGCTGCCAAACACACACACACACACACACACACACACACACACACACACACACACACACACACACACACACACACACACACACACACACACACACACTGACGAGACAACAAACCGGATTGGATGACCTGTGATTAATAGATGTACTCACATTGTAGTGTGTTCTACAATCTGCCTGGTAATGGAACACACTACGGTTGCTATTTATCGCTTTGCTTGAATATTTGTAATGTCTTTATTGCTCAACTGTGCCGTCCCCTAACGCTGCCTTCCCCTCCCCTAACGCTGCCTTCCCCTCCCCTAACGCTGCCTTCCCCTCCCCTAACGCTGCCTGCCTCTCCCCTAACGCTGCCTGCCCCTCCCCTAACGCTGCCTTCCCTCCGCTAATGCTGCCTTACCCTCCCCTAACGCTGCCTTCCCCTCCCCTAACGCTGCCTGCCCCTCCCCTAATGCTGCCTTCCCCTCCCCTAACGCTGCCTTCACCTCCCCTAGCGCTGCCTGCCCCTCTAATGCTGCCTTCCCCTCCCCTAACGCTGCCTTCCCCTCCCCTAACGCTGCCTTCCCCTCCCCTAACGCTGCCTTCCCTTCCCCTAATGCTGCCTTCCCCTCCCCTAACGCTGCCTTCCCCTCCCGTAACGCTGCCTTCCCCTCCCCTAACGCTGCCTTCCCCTCCCCTAATGCTGCCTCCCCCTCCCATAACGGTGCCTCCCCCTCCCCTTACGCTGCCTCCCCCTCCCCTAATGTTGCCTTCCCCTCCCCTAATGCTGCCTTCCTCTCCCCTCATGCTGCCTTCCTCTCCCATCATGCTGCCTTCCCCTCCCCTAACGCTGCCTTCCCCTCACCTAACGCTTCCTTCCTCTCCCCTGACGTTGCCTTCCCCTCCCCTAACGCTGCCTTCCCCTCCCCTAACGCTGCCTCCCCCTCCCTTTATGCTGCCTTCCCCTCCCCTTATGCTGCCTTCCCCTCCCCTAACGCTGCCTTCCCCTCCCCTAACACTGCCTCCCCCTCCCCTAACGCTGCCTCCCCCTCCCCTAACGCTGCCTCCCCCTCCCCTAATGTTGCCTTCCCCTCCCCTAATGCTGCCTTCCTCTCCCCTCATGCTGCCTTCCTCTCCCCTCATGCTGCCTCCCCCTCCCCTAATGCTGCCTTCCCCTCCCCTAACGCTGCCTTCCCCTCCCCTAACGCTGCCTTCCCCTCCCCTAACGCTGCCTTCCTCTCCCCTTATGCTGCCTCCCCCTCCCCTAACACTGCCTTCCCCTCCCCTAATGCTGCCTTCCTCTCCCCTCATGCTGCCTTCCTCTCCCATCATGCTGACTTCCTCTCCCATCATGCTGCCTCCCCCTCCCCTAATGCTGCCTTCCCCTCCCCTAACGCTGCCTTCCCCTCCCCTAACGCTGCCTTCCCCTCCCCTAACGCTGCCTTCCCCTCCCCTAACGCTGCCACCCCTCCCCTAACGCTGCCTCCCCCTCCCCTAATGCTGCCTTCCCCTCCCCTAACGCTGCCTTCCCCTCCCTAACGCTGCCTTCCCCTCCCCTAACGCTGCCTTCCTCTCCCCTTATGCTGCCTCCCCCTCCCCTAACACTGCCTTCCCCTCCCCTAATGCTGCCTTCCCCTCCCCTAATGCTGCCTTCCTCTCCCCTCATGCTGCCTTCCTCTCCCCTCATGCTGCCTCCCCTCCCCAAACGCTGCCTTCCCCTCCCCTTACGCTGCCTTCCCCTCCCCTCACGCTGCCTTCCTCTCCCCGCATGCTGCCTTCCCCTCCCCTATTGCTGCCTCCGCCTCCCCTATTGCTGCCTCCCCTACCCTAACGCTGCCCCCCTCCCCTAACGGTGCCTTCCCCTCCCCTAACGCTGCCTTCCTCTCCCCTCATGCTGCCTCCCCCTCCCGTAACGCTGCCTTCCCCTCCCCTTCCGCTGCCTTCCTCTCCCCTCATGCTTACTTCCTCTCCCCTCATGCTGCCTTCCCCTCCCCTAACGCTGCCTTCCCCTCCCATAATGCTGCCTTCCCCTCCCCTGACACTGCCTTTCCCTCCCCTAATGCTGCCTTCCTCTCCCCTAACGCTGCCTTCCCCTCCCCTAACGCTGCTGTCCCCTCCCCTAACGCTGCCTTCCCCACCTCTAATGCTGCCTTCCCCTCCCCTAACGCTGCCTTCCCCTCCCCTAACGCTGCCTTCCCCTCCCCTAACGCTGCCTTCCTCTCCATTAACGCTGCCTTCCCCTCCCCTAACGCTGCCGTCCCCTCCCCTAACGCTGCCCTCCTCTCCCCTAACGTTGCCTTCCCCTCCCTTAATGCTGCCTTCCCCTCCCCTAACGCTGCCTTCCCCTCCCCTAACGCTGCCTTCCCCTCCCCTAACGCTGCCCTCCCCTCCCCTAGCATTGCCTTCCCCTCCCCTAACGCTGCCTTCCCCTCCCCTAACGCTGCCTTCCCCTCCCCTAGCGCTGCCTTCCCCTCTAATGCTGCCTTCCCCTCCCCTAACACTGCCTCCCCCTCCCCTAATGCTGCCTTCCCCTCCCCTAACGCTGCCTTCCCTTCCCCTAATGCTGCCTTCCCCTCCCCTAACGCTGCCTCCCCCTCCCGTAACGCTGCCTTCCCCTCCCCTAACACTGCCTTCCCCTCCCCTAATGCTGCCTCCCCCTCCCATAACGGTGCCTCCCCCTCCCCTTACGCTGCCTCCCCCTCCCCTAATGCTGCCTTCCCCTCCCCTAATGCTGCCTTCCTCTCCCCTCATGCTGCCTTCCTCTCCCATCATGCTGCCTTCCCCTCCCCTAACGCTGCCTTCCCCTCACCTAACGCTTCCTTCCCCTCCCCTGACGTTGCCTTCCCCTCCCCTAACGCTGCCTCCCCCTCCCCTAACGCTGCCTCCCCCTCCCCTAACGCTGCCTCCCCTCCCCTAACGCTGCCTCCCCTCCCCTAACGCTGCCTTCCCCTCCCCTAACGCTGCCTCCCCCTCCCCTAATGCTGCCTTCTCCTCCCCTAACGCTGCCTCCCCCTCCCCTAACGCTGCCTCCCCCTCCCCTAACGCTGCCTTCCCCTCCCCTAATGCTGCCTTCCTCTCCCCTCATGCTGCCTTCCCCTCCCCAAATGCTGCCTTCCTCTCTCCTGATGCTGCCTCCCCCTCCCCTAACGCTGCCTTCCCCTCCCCTAACGCTGCCTTCCCCTCCCCTAACGCTGCCTTCCCCTCCCCTAATGCTGCCTTCCTCTCCCCTCATGCTGCCTTCCTCTCCCATCATGCTGCCTTCCTCTCCCATCATGCTGCCTTCCCCTCCCCTAATGCTGCCCCCCCTCCCCTAACGCTGCCACCCCTCTCCTAACGCTGCCTCCCCCTCCCCTAATGCTGCCTTCCTCTCCCCTCATGCAGCCTCCCCTCCCCAAACGCTGCCTTCCCCTCCCCTTACGCTGCCTTCCCCTCCCCTCACGCTGCCTTCCTCTCCCCGCATGCTGCCTTCCCCTCCCCTATTGCTGCCTCCGCCTCCCCTATTGCTGCCTCCCCTACCCTAACGCTGCCCCCCTCCCCTAATGGTGCCTTCCCCTCCCCTAACGCTGCCTTCCTCTCCCCTCATGCTGCCTCCCCCTCCCCTAACGCTGCCTTCCCCTCCCCTAACGCTGCCTTCCTCTCCCCTCATGCTTACTTCCTCTCCCCTCATGCTTACTTCCTCTCCCCTCATGCTGCCTTCCCCTCCCCTAATGCTGTCTTCCCCTCCCATAACGCTGCCTTCCCCTCCCCTGACACTGCCGTCCCCTCCCCTAATGCTGCCTTCCTCTCCCCTAACGCTGCCTTCCCCTCCCCTAACGCTGCTGTCCCCTCCCCTAACGCTGCCTTCCCCACCTCTAACGCTGCCTTCCCCTCCCCTAACGCTGCCTTCCCCTCCCCTAATGCTGTCTTCCTCTCCATTAACGCTGCCTTCCCCTCCCCTAACGCTGCCGTCCCCTCCCCTAACGCTGCCCTCCTCTCCCCTAACGCTGCCTTCCCCTCCCCTAACGCTGCCTTCCCCTCCCCTAATGCTGCCTTCCCCTCCCCTAACGCTGCCTTCCCCTCCCCTAACGCTGCCCTCCCCTCCCCTAACGCTGCCCTCCCCTCCCCTAACATTGCCTTCCCCTCCCTTAACGCTGCCTTCCCCTCCCCTAACGCTGCCTTCCTCTCCCCTCGTGCTGCCTCCCCCTCCCCTAACGCTGCCTTCCCCTCCCCTAACGCTGCCTTCCTCTCCCCTCATGCTGCCTTCCCCTCCCCTCATGCTGCCTTCCCCTCCCCTAACGCTGCCCTCCCCTCCCCTAACGCTGCCTTCCCCTCCCCTAACGCTGCCTTCCCCTCCCCTAACGCTGGCAGCTTTTAATTGTAAACCCACGGGCGTTTCTTTGAGAAAGTCGGCAACATATCTTTTTCTATGTGTTTTTGTATTCTGAATCCAAAAAAACAATGTTGCCAAGCTGAATTTTGAAGTTAATATTCCCAGAATGACAAAATTCAAAATGGCCACCAATTCACACTAAAAAGCTTATATTTCAGCTACTAAACAATGTAGAAAGTTGATTTTGGTGGCTATACCCACATTTTTGGGGACAAGAAAGTTGATTAAGCCAAACTAAATTCTTATTATGGCCACCATGGTCAAAGAGGTATGATTTCTAATATATCAGAACGTGTAAGCCATCAAAAGATTAATTCTTGTAGTAATACATCCACTTTTATTCTGCCAAAAAATCTGGCCATGATGATAACTTTTCACATTTCATTCAATAGTTGTGTAGTTATTTTACTATACATATGCAATTCAAGACGTTTGTGCAAGTCTTCAGATTTAAGTTTGGTTTATGCAAGTGAGGTCTTGGTTAACATCAGCACAGGTATAGTCCAGTACAAGGAAGTTTTGCTTTCCTGCACTTGCACTGGAGATTTCTGCAGTGAGTTTTGCATTGCCAATGAATAATTTCCAAACAAGCTTGGGGAATTGGCTCCAAAGACATAAGGATGGGTACAAGATCATTCTGTTCAATTTGCCATCCCATATCTTCTGGTTTGGGCAGTCTCTGTATGGCAATATTTGCCTGTCGCCACACCATCACCTGAAAGTGCACTCTTTGCATATGGAAACTGAAGGCATCACTTGTTGGTGGCAACTTTTCTGGACTGCCAGTGCGAGCAAAGAGCATATGGCGGGCCACATCAAGTGAATCCACTGCAACCTTGTACATCTTGCACATGAAACACTCTGCTTGTTTCATAGCATCACTTGTCAGTTCACCCAATCCAACATTCAAAAGAAGGCCAAAGTGATGCTTAAAGATTTCCCATGCTGTTTTTTGGAATGGCCATATACAAATGAAGTAGTGTCTGTGCCGGCCAAAGCATGGAATTGAAGAATGGCTTTCTCTGATCCTTTAGGCAGCTTCTCAAACACTTCACGCAGGGGTATGTATTTTGGCTTTCTCGCTGTCCCAGCCACCAACCACACTTTGCACATGCAGGAAATTTCATGTAGATGAGCCAGCAGAATAATAAGGACATCAACATCCCTTGAAACAAGAACAATGTTGTCCATAGCCATCTCTTTGCTCATGTGAATGGCATGCAAAATGAGTCTAGTATCCCCTTCTTCATGGTTGGCTGTGAGATTGGTCAAATTGAGACCTTGAATTGAGCTTATGACCCCTTCCTCATCAGAGAAACCACCAGCAACAACAATTGTTTCCTCTTGATCTTGAGTTCGAAGCATCAGTTCATCTGATATGAACTTGGCAAGGCCAGCTTTATTTTCAGGAAGAGCAAGAAAACTTTCCCAATTGTTTGGAAGGGGAACATTGCGATGTTCGATGACTCGACGAACAGCAGGAATACTGCTGTTACGTCTTGATCGTGTGGATGCCTTGATTGATATTTTCCGGTGTCTGTCAAATACTACATCGATCCTTTTGTATGCACTTCCTTTTTGCAACACACATTTCACAAATGCATCTGCCACATGACCAAATGTTTTGGCCTTGTCTGGCTTTCCAAGTGCTACAACCAGTGCTTGGCCATCAATAATCAATCCTGATTCTCCTTCAAGTGTGATTGATGGTGGGCAAGTAACATGCTGTGTCAAGGCATCGGCCAATATTGACTTTGTACCAGTTCTGTGGGATTTGTTCATTTCACAAAGTGATACTGGTACTGGCATGAGTTCATGTCGTAATATTACTTCCATGTTGACTTCCCGACCACCTCGGTAAGCAACAAGGAGACGGTGCAGGATACTTGGATCTACTTTAAGAATGGTCTGCTTGGCAGTGTTCTTGTCTTGCATCTTTATTTCATCCAGGGTTGCAAATGTAGATGCATTATTCTTGTGAATAGGATCTCGAAATTTATACTGTACAACACCTTGCTCTTGATCACGAGGCATGAGTCTGCCTTTGACAAAGGCATTTAGTTGTGTTTGGCCATGGTGACGTGCAGTTACAAGATATGCGAGATGTGCACATTCTGTGCCACACAACTGGATGTTTTTCATCTGATTGAATGTATTCTTCAATACGGTCAATTTCATCCAGATTTTTCACATCTTTTACTTTCCTACGGTTTTGTGCCGCAAGTTCTAAACTTTGCAATCCTTTTTCTGTTCCAGCATGCAATACATCTTTATTTTCAGACTTGACAGATAAGGAATGCAGTGGCTTGTGTGGAAGAAGTCCGGTTTCTTTTCAGGCTTGTATCTTGCTCCATGTTGCAGCCATCCATGACAGTCTGGAAAGGAAAATACATAACACCACTACTACAACTTTCTTGTCCCCAAAAATGTGGGTATAGCCACCACAATCAACTTTCTACATTGCTTCGTAGCTGAAATATAAGCTTTTTAGTGTGAATTGGCGGCCATTTTGAATTTTGTCATTCTGGGCATGTTAACTTCAACATTCAGCTTGGGAACATTGTTTTTTGGATTCAGCATATAAAAACACATAGAAAAAGATATGTTGCGGACTTTCTCAAAGAAACGCCCGTGGATTCATTGATTGGCAACTTTTGGAAATACCCGACCAGTCTAGTCCTTCCAATATCAATGTATCCGCAATGCTTGGAGGTACCTATCAAATTCCAGTTTAAACCTATCTATGTTTCTGTTGCTACGAACTTTACAGGGAGACCTTTCCATACATTCGCTCCTTCATGAGTTAAAAACAAAGTCAGCTTTGTCATTAGGTGGAGTCATGGGCAGCTTTGGTTAAGCTTACCATTGGAATCAAAGTCAGGAACGACATTAGTGAGGCTGTTTATGATTTGATTAAGGAATAATTAAAAACGTAGCATTATCCCATCAGTTAAATATTATTTTGGGTGAAACAGTTGGAATTCCTGCAAAGGTGGATTCTAGTGGCACTGGTTTCCTATATTTTATACAGAAAAATGAGGATTATTGTCATAAAATTATATTTACACTTACAATGTTTACATCAAAACTACCACTGTGATTTACCATGTTATAGAATGAAAACAAATTCCTATTTTTTTTCCTTTCAAAACATTTTCCAGGATTTTGAATATATATGGTGTCTCAATAAAATGTATTCAGACTTTAAACAAGGTGGTCCAAAATGATGCGCAACTATATATTTAACCATAATATATTTTTTATCATTTACCAATTTTGTTTGTTTTTGTGTAATAATACACAGGGTTTGTTAACTTTTGTTTATAATTGTGAAAAAATGCTTCAACATTCACTATGGAGCAATATATTTAGGAGATGATGAAGTGCTCACTCCAAGCATCCGGCCTATGGATGACAGCTGCCCACACGCACACTGACGTTGTCGATGACCCAGCTGAGAACTGGAGCGGGTATGCATCTGACTTTCAATGTGATGTTATTTTTCATCTCCTGCAGTGTGTGTGGGTTGTTTTTGTAGAATTTAGCTTTGAGGGTCCCCCATAGGTAGTAGTCGGGAGGAGACAGATCTGGTGAGTAAGGAGGCCATGGGTTGTCTGCCCGTCGAAAAATGAGTCGATCACCTGGGAAACGTCGTCTCAAAAACTCCAAAGCACCATTAGATGTATGCGGTGGTGCACCATTTTGCTGGAAGATGACTGAATTCATAGTGATGCCTTGCTTCCTTCACAGTGCCGGAAGGAATCTTCTCTGCAGTCTATCTGTGTTGAATGTCACTGTTTCTCCAGTTTCTTTCCCATACGATAAAGGACTTCTTATACCACGACATCCGAAGGCACACAAAACTGTGGTTTGGTGTCCTTCAATTTGGTCTTTCACACTTCACAAGTCATGGAGGCATTGATGGACATTGACAAACATCAACAAATGTCTTTTGCGAAAGGTGGGCAGTCAAATTATAAATTTCTCCCATTACTGACTCCTCGGGAGGTGAAGTCCAACAACGTCGTGTACCCTTGGCCCAGGAACTGCTCCGGTAGCTTCAACACTGTGGGTAGAGTATGGTACATTTGGTCAAATGAAGGTCATGGAAGAGCTATCATCCAAATCACATGCACACAGCCAACTGATACATGAGACACTGCTGAACTTGACTTTTTTGGTTTAACATCAGACAAACACGACTGGTGATCCTTAGGTAATTGACATCAATTCTGGCTGTCCAATTAACCAACTTGTGATGTAACTGTTCTATCCACAGTCAGGGATGCAATTCGGGAAAAATTGACCCCCACCGGCTGACAGATGCAAATCCAAGGAGGTTTCCCTGTGGTCGATCCTCTAAATGCTGAGTAGCGAGCGAGGAAGCAGCATCTCTGTGATCTATCCTCTATATGCTGAGTGTCGAGCGAGGAAGCAGCATCTCTGTGGTCTATCCTCTAAATGCTGAGTGTTAAGTGAGGAAGCAGCATCTCTGTGGTCTATCCTGTAAACACTGAGTGTTGAGCGAGGAAGCAGCATCTCTGTGGTCTATCCTCTAAATACTGAGTAGCGAGCGAGGAAGCAGCATCTCTGTGGTCTATCCTCTAAATACTGAGTGTCGAGCGAGGAAGCAGCATCTCTATGGTCTAAATCCTCTAAATGCTGAGTGTCGAATGAGGAAGCAGCATCTCTGTGGTCCATCCTCTAAATGCTGAGCGTCGAGTGAGGAAGCAGCATCTCAGTGGTCAATTCTCGAAATGCCGAGTGTCGAGTGAGGAAGCAGCATCTCTGTGGTCTATCCTCTAGATACTGAGTGTCGAGCGAGGAAGCACCATCTCTGTGGTCTTTCCCCCAAATACTGAGTGTCGAGCGAGGAAGCAGCATCTCTGTGGTCGATCCTCTAAATACTGAGTGTCGAGCGAGGAAGCAGCATCTCTGTAATCTATCCTCTATATGCTGAGTGTCGAGCGAGGAAGCAGCATCTCTGTGGTCTATCCTCTAAATACTGAGTGTCGAGGGAGGAAGCAGCATCTCTGTGTTCTATCCTCTAAATACTGAGTGTCGAGCGAGGAAGCAGCATCTCTGCAGTCTATTCTCTAAATACTGAGTGTCGAGCGAGGAAGCAGCATCTCTTTGTTCTATCCTCTAAATGCTGAGTGTCGAGCGAGGAAGCAGCATCTCTGTGGTCTATCCTCTAAATACTGAGTGTCGAGCGAGGAAGCAGCATCTCTGTGGTCTATCCTCTAAATGTGGAGTGTCGAGCGAGGAAGCAGCATCTCTGTGGTCGATCCTCTAAGTGCTGAGTGTCGAGTGAGGAAGCAACATCTCTGTGGTCTATCCTCGAAATGCTGAGTGTCGAGCGAGGAAGCAGCATCTCTGTGGTCTCTCCTCTAAATACTGAGTGTCGAGCGAGGAAGCAGCATCTCTGTCGTCTGTCCTCTAAATGTTGTGTGTCGAGTGAGGAAGCAGCACCTCTGTGGTGTCTCCTCGAAACGCTGAGTGTCGAGCGAGGAAGCAGCATCTCTGTGGTCTATCCTCTAAATGCTGAGTGTCGAGCGAGGAAGCAGCATCTCTGTGGTCTATCCTCGAAATGCTGAGTGTCGAGCGAGGAAGCAGCATCTCTGTGGTCTATCCTCTAAATGCTGAGTGTTGAGCGAGGAAGCAGCATCTCTGTGGTCTATCCTCTAAATGCTGAGTGTCGAGCGAGGAAGCAGCATCTCGGTGGTCTATCCTCTAAATACTGAGTGTCGAGCGAAGAAGCAGCATCTCTGTGATCTATCCTCTAAATGCTGAGTGTCGAGTGAGGAAGCAGCATCTCTGTGGTCTATCCTCTAAATGCCGAGTGTCGAGCGAGGAACCAGCATCTCTGTGGTCTTTCCTTTAAATACTGAGTGTCGAGCGAGGAAGCAGCATCTCTGTGGTCTATCCTCTAAATACTGAGTGTCCAGGGAGGAAGCAGCATCTCTGTGGTCTATCCTCTAAATGCTGAGTGTCGAGCGAGGAAGCAGCATCTCTGTGGTCCATCCTCTAAATGCTGAGTGTCGAGCGAGGAAGCAGCATCTCTGTGGTCCATCCTCTAAATGCTGAGTGTCGAGCAAGGAAGCAGCATCTCTGTGGTCTCTCCTCTAAATGCTGAGTGTTGAGCGAGGAAGCAGTATCTCTGTGGTCTTTCCTCTAAATTATGAGTGTTGAGCGAGGAAGCAGTATCTCTGTGGTCTATCCTCTAAATACTGAGTGTCAAGCGAGGAAGCAGCATGTACTTTTTAGGTTTTGGGTTTGACTTTGCCAGGGCCGAGTGCCAACGACATTAAAGTGCCGACGTATTGGACTTGGACCAGACTTTCCAACCAAAATGTTACTGAATCTTGTGCTAAAGATTGTGTAGAAGTGCAGGTGTTACTGATCATCTATATTATAAAGCAGGAGTGTCTGTCTGTCTGTCTGTTCGTCCCCAAACTACTCCCTCAGTTTTGGGGCTAGCCCCGCAAAACCTCCTGTGGAACGTTTTGGGGTCCCAGCGGATGTTGTAAGGTAGGTAGGAGGTTTCAAAAAATCCTCAATTAAGTTATGATTTTGAAATTAACTTGATACGAACCTGCCACAAATCCGGAAGTGGACAAATGACGGCAATGAGCCAGTTTGATAATATACCAATACAACCATCATTTAAAACAGTATTTTGTTAAAGTATCAATTTATGATTGGAATGACATTTGGAGTCGAGTGAATAAAATAACGATTTTGATGTATATATTGTCAAATATAAAAAAAATTGATGTATATTATTGATTTTGATGTGACTTCATCATTGGGAGACGGGGCCAAAACGATACATAGCAGGATATCTCAAAAAGTTATGGACGGATTTGGACGAAACGTGTCGGACAGGTTGTGTGTGTGACAAGGAAGAATCGATTCAATTTTGGTGAAGATTGGGATCCGGATCCGGATTTAGCTCTTAGAATTTTTAAGTGATTCTTCACCATTGAGTGATATGGCCAACCAGGCGGAGGTATGCTTTCTACCGAGTGCCATTCTAGTTTACAACTAAAATGGCCGCCAGTCGGCCCATCTTTGATCGCATCACGAAACAAAATGACATGCATATGTACACCATCATGTGTTGTCTTTGGTCCAAGTATGAACAAAATTGGTCCTTACATATCCGAGAAATGGTTGCGGACAGACGGACGAGACACAAATCCATAAGCCTCTATTTCGGACTTAGTCCAAGGGGGGCTGAAAAGAGCCAAAGGGCCCATCTGCTGGCAGTGGCATTTCATGGATGTTGAAGATCCTGTTATTTACTTCTGAAAGAGTTGGCGAGTTATCATCTGGGGCCCTCAGCAAATTGCAAATTCCTGCCCTTTTAATGGAATGTCATAGACAGGGCAAACCCAAGGAAAAACTAACATTTTTTCCAGTCAAGGTTTTCTCAGTGGATTCATCATCCTGAACCCATACCATTTGATATTAGCTCGGGGTAGTAAGGGCATTTTATGAGATATTTCACAAATCTGTTAACTAAATTGTTACCAAAAAATTTCTTCACCAATATGTTTGTAAAGGTGTGTAATAACATGTGTTAAAATGTTGAAGGTCAACTCCCGTGGGAAACCCAGAAAAAAAGCTGTTGAATTTGGGTACCTTTTATTTTTTTTAATCGGCCCTTAAGTAACTTATGAGGGGTCAAATAAGGGTTTTTCATGATTCTGAGTTGATTGTTAACATTTATATTTTCACTTTTACATTTACACACAAAGTAGCTTTTATTTCACATACATATATAACTAGCAGAGGTACCCGGCTTTGCACGGGAGTGGGAGGAGGAGGGGAGGGGGAAGAGGAGGGGAGGGGAACGGGGGGGAGGGGGGAGGGGGAAGCGGGGGAGGAGGAGGGGAGGGGGAAGAGGAGGGGAGGGGAATGGGGGGGGAGGGGGAAGGGGGGAGGGGGGGAGGGAAGGGGGGGAGGGAAGGGTGCGGGGGTGCCCAGGGGAAGAAGGGCCCCCCCTCCCCCTCTCCCCTCCCCCCCCTTTCCCCTCCCCCCCCTCCCCTCCCCCTTCCCCCTCCCCCTCCCCCGTTCCCCCTCCCCCTCCCCCTCCCATCCCCTTCCCCTCGTTCCCCTCCCCTTCTCTTCCCCCTCCCCTCCTCCTCCCCCTTCACACCAGGGGGGTTGACTCAGCCTGTCATCCCACCGAGGTCGGAAGTCGGAACTCATTGTCGTCAAATAAATGTAGCCTGTATGTTTCACTCTTTGTCACATGCCGTTGGTCCCATGTCAATCGGATGAAGTTGAAAAATTAACGTTACGAAGGTTCTCTGGACGTACTGATTCCGAATAATGAAGTTGAAAAATTAACGTTCCGAAATACGCTAATTACGCTAACAGAAGCGCTGAGGGAGCACTGCGCTCCCTCCCTTAGATTCCTCCCTCTTCTGCTAGCGCTAATTACGCGTAACACACTAATTTTAAAACCCGAAGTTTTTTTAATTTTAAGGTGTGCTGTAGTCAGAAGCGCTAGAAGCGCTGCGGCTCCCTCCCTTCGAATCCCTCTCTCTTCTGCTAGCGCTAATTACGCGTAAACACACTAATTTAAAACCCGAAGTTTTTTTAATTTTAAGGTGTGCTGTAGTCAGAAGCGCTAGAAGCGCTGCGCTCCCTCCCTTCGAATCCCTCTCTCTTCTGCTAGTGCTAATTATGCGTAATACGCTATTTTAAAACCCGAAATTTTTAAATTTTTATGTCTCCGTGACATTCCTGGGACCATCCCGAGTCGAACAGTACTTTCCGCTCGCAAATCCGTCCACGGGTTCTCGAGATCTTAGAGATCACACATAGATCAGGATACAGACACAGAGGCCAACTCTACTTTATATATATAGATACTCAAGAGTTATTTCTCATTCACAATGTCAGAAGTTTCAACAGTCATTGTCTATGTCTTCTTCAGACTCACAACATCATGACTGCAGTTTCTGCATGTAATGCCATTACAGACTCCACAGGCCGAGATGCACGTGACCCCATTCTTCTTGCAGCTGCATCGCCGGTTGCTGCAATCTCCATGACAATTACAGCTCGCGAACTGCAATAGCTCCTCAGGAGCTGTGGGGTCCAGTGTTGGAACTGGCTCATACCCATGCACACCTATTGTCCATCCATAGTCACTGGGGTTCAGAGACATGCTCTGTAGAAGGATCCAGTCCCGGGTCTGCAGGTAGGCATGGAGTGAATGTTGTGCAGCTGCACCCTCTGTTGGAGGTAGAGTCTCTGGTTTGATCACTCCTGCCGCTGCCTTCCTTGAGAACATGTTGTACCGAATTCAATTTCACTGTTTCTCATTCTTCCTCTGCTCAGGCCACTTTGTGACTTGGCTGCCTTCAATAATGTCTGCTCAATGCAAATGTCACACCACGTGCCGGACCACTCATGACTTGAGTAACGGACAACGTGGTTCCCATGGGCAGTGAGACGTTCTAAGGTGTCTTTGTAAGCAGGCAAAGTTTCTAGTTCCTTCATGAGTTGACAGTACAGACGTGCGCCCTTGGCATACTGATGATGGCCTGCAGCGGCAAAGATGTGAAGCATCTTGGTAACAATGCAGGACAGATGCCCATTGTGGTCTGCAAGTCGCTCGGTTCTGATAAAGACCTTGATCACATCTACCATGTGGTGGTACTCCACCCAGAGTGCAGGTGTTCTTCCTCCTTTTGCGAGTCGTTTGAAGGTTTCTTCAAACCTTTGCTCAAACACTGGCACTACTGGGTCTGAGTGTCTGGCTCCCATCTTCCCATCAGCCACCTTCTCCATGAAGGTCTTCATCTCACCACGCTCCTCCTCAGTGAAGGCAAGTTTCATGATGTGTTGATAGATGGCTGCATCGATGAGGAGGTGAACACGGATTGCCTTGTCAAAACATCCTCCATCCATGATGTGGTTGGCTGTCGTACTTCCAGGATAGATCAACTGGATCACATCTAGTAGTCCAGAATCTTCCATGATGTTACCCATTGATCCAAGATAAGACTTCAGCAGGTGAAAACCACCCAACCTTGGAATGACGGGTAGATTTGCCTGCTTTATTATATTCACAGCCTTCAGCCAAATCGGAAGATCAAAGGTCACTATAGCGACCCCAGCGCGCCGTATGCACTCTTTCAGAGTGGTGAAGATGGTGTTGAGGTCATTAGGGTCTCCTTCAATAACTGGGAGGAAACTCGATCTGTGTGCTCTGCTTTGCATCATTAGCATGGATTCTCTTCATCCAGCCATTCCAGTTGGAGTGTGGGAACTCAGGATCGTTGGCTTTGATCACCCACCCCGCTGCCCAGAGTGTGTCACCTGGAGTGAGGAGTGGCTGATCATGAGCCAGGGAGGAGGAAAGCTCAGCGAGGGGGAGAAACCTAGCTCGGCTTCACGCTGTTGAAACCAAAGCTTTCAGAATTATTGGAATCTCCCGCGATGAAGCTATCTCTGAGGGCCTTTCACTCACTCACCGCAGGCAGGTAGGTGGTCTTTCTGTCTTCTACCGACTCCTCTCCGGCCTTGCACCCCCAGCTCTCTCTGTGCTCTGTCCCCCAAATATTCCTACAGGTCGCACAAGATCTGCCAGCAACCCTCTGATGGTTAAACTGCCGAAATCTCGGCTCTCTGCTCACCTTCACTCTTTCATTCCTCTTTTCTCCCGCCTCTGGAACAAACTCCCTCACTCCCTTCAATCCCACTCCTCCCTCCAGGTCTTTAAAACAGCTGTTCACCACCATCTCTTATCTTCCCCCATCCAAAACCTTGATCTTTTCTACCCCCGCTAATTCACCCCAGATCCACCTTGTTTGAAATTCCAACTTCTTTCCTGGAAGTCCTGGCAGTGTCCATATGTTTTATACCTCTCCCACCGCCCCCTTCCCACGCCCCCCCCCCCCCTAAAGCCCTCGCCCTCTCTCAGATCTCTCGATGTCTCCATGTCTCTCGGTCCCTGCTCTCAAATGTTGTGTTTGTGTCCTTCCCCCTCTCTCCCCATCTTGTCTACCGCTCCCTATGTTATATGTTTTATGTGTCGGTTTGTCTTTCTGTGTGATTAATGTTCGCTCTTTCACGAGCCTCGACCTTGTATACAAAAAAAAAAAAAAAAAAAAAAAAAACATGATCGCGTTCGTTCCTATCTGTTTCCTGTTCGTAAATGGAATAATCTTTACTTCAGTTCCTCTCAGGATCTTAGCTTTGTCGAGTGCCTTCAACTTCACCCGGGGGAAAGCTGCTGTTGTCTGTGGATCTGGCAAAGGTGGTGCCGGAGAGGTGACTTCGATCCAACCCATTGAGTGAAAGGGAGTGTTTCCGTGAATAGAGACGATGTTTAAATCTATATTGTCTCCAACAAACTGAGTGACTGCATTGTTTGTTTCCCCAACCTCCATAAAGACCACCTGATCATTACTTGACAATTCACTTTCACTGGCTGGCACTTTGGCTGTCATCACTGATTGATCCTCAAGCGCAGCATCAACCGCAACCTCATCATTGATCTGTTCATCGGTTTCCTCCACAATGGTGTCAAGAGTGCCAGAAGTATCTGGAACATCATCTCCACTCCTACTATTAAGGAAGCAGTATTCTCTGCCTTTGATGCTTGAGCTGACTTCTTGGTGGTTGCAACAAAGTTGTTGTACAGATCATTTTTACACTTCTGGTGGTACCTCAGTTTTCCTTCCTTTTGAGCCTCCTTCATACATTCCACAACAGTAACATTTTCGACAGTTTCTGCTTGTTTCAATAAAGTTGAGTATCCCTTTGGAGTTGCCTGTATGAGCCTTTCAGCTGGTGTATCCGAGCGTGCACAGATGAAGCAATTGAGCACAGGTGGAGTAACGTCTTCATCCATATTGCTAGACTCCATGTCCTGCAAAGTAGAAAATGAGATATATTTAGAAATTATTTTTCCACAAAGGAGTGTCTGTGGTGAAATATAAATGTTAACAATCAACTCAGAATCATGAAAAACCCTTATTTGACCCCTCATAAGTTACTTAAGGGCCGATTTAAAAAAAATAAAAAATTCTCGAAAATAATTTTTCGGTACCCGAATTCAACAGCTTTTTTTCTGGGTTTCCCACGGGAGTTGACCTTCAACATTTTAACACATGTTATTACACACCTTTACAAACATATTGGTGAAGAAATTTTTTGGTAACAATTTAGTTAACAGATTTGTGAAATATCTCATAAAATGGCGGCCATTTTGGTTTTTCGTGGCCATCTTGCATTTGAGGCCAAATCCTGGGTGCTCTCCAAGCTAATAACAAAGGACATAGGTTTGGAATGGCGGAACCACTGAGAAAACTTTGACAGGAAAACCGAAGAGGTAGTTTGAATATCATTAAGATGATTTTGGCGGCCATCTTGGATTTGAGGTCAAATCCTAGGTGGCCCTCAAGCTAATTTTAAAGGCTATAGGTCCAGTATGCCAGAACTGCTGAGAAAATTTTGACAGGAAAAACTATAAGGCAGTATAAACCTAATTAATTTAATTTTTGGCAGCCATTTTGATTTTTGGCGGCCATTTTGGATTTTAGGCCAAATCCTGGGTGGCTCCCAAGCTAATCTCAAAGGATATATGTTCAGGATGACAGAACCACTGAAAAACCCTTCACAGGAAACACTACGAGGCATTATAAATCTTCTAAAGGTAATTTTGGCGGCCATTTGGGATTTTGGCCGCCATCTTGAATTTGAGGCAAAATTGTGGGTGGCCCCCAAGCTAATATCAAATGGTATGGGTTCAGGATGATGAATCCGCTGAGAAAACCTTGACTGGAAAAATGTTAGTTTTTCCTTGGGTTTGCCCTGTCTACCAGGCATTGGCCAACCAATTGGTGAAAGACTTGCGGCAAAAACATGAAAAACTTTGTTTAGAAAGTTCCTCAAATATAAATGCATGGAGGTGTGTTTGAGCCTGAAGAATTTAGGACATCCTGAGAATATTTCTGGAAAAGACTCCTTGAAACATTGAAATCACCACAATTGCACCATTTTTACTGTTTTGCCTGTACAATTTTATCCACAGATGACGTCATCACCCCAAAACAGTATTCAAAATAAATTTCTTCCAAATGTCACATAACTCTGATACCTCTCTTTTAAAGGAAAACTTTATTCGAGTAAATGTTAATCAGCATCTATTTTAAATGTGAATTATGTTTTTGGTCTATTTTGTGTTCAATGAAGGGATGAGATAAAAGGGAAATATAATGCACAAGTAATAGAAATGTAAATAATTAATATATTGACGAATTCATTAACACCATGGTGGATAATTTGCTCCAAACTCTCCGGAGATGCAAGATATCCGAGATCCTTATAAACGTTTTCAGGAAATAGCACGTAGTCGATTTTTTCCCACCCAGGAGGGTGTGTGTGGCTCCGGTGCTGTGGTTATGGAATTTGAATGGCAATCCCGCACCACGAATCTTCCACAAGGAGATACCCGCTGGAATGGAAAGGAAAATTAATTGCTTGGGCAATCTCTACGGAGATGCCCAAACTGTAGAGAAACCGATCAGCCAACAAACCTCTCCAGATGCTGCCATAATCGTTGGACGATTTAAATGCGTGGCAATATTCAATTACAACTCATTGCTTTGAGGAGGACTTTTAATTAATTGACATTAACTAATAGATTTCTTGGTTTTTCTTCAGGGATTGATGACTATGATAATTTTCACTTCATTAAATTTGTTGTAACAAAGGATGACAAGATGTGTGTGTGTGTGTGTGTGTGTGTGTGTGTGTGTGTGTGTGTGTGTGTGTGTGTGTGTGTGTGTGTGCGTGCGTGCGTGCGTGCGTGCGTGTGTGTGTGTGTACTCAAGTCTGCTGAATCTCAGGCCCCCTTCCACTCGGGACTGCCAAATCTCATGCCCACCTCCCTGTCTACACGAGCATGGCCTCCTCAATGGGTTACAGTCAGAAAAACCCATCAAGTTGCGGGCGCCTCCACCTCCCCCCACCAAAGCAGCCCACAAAGCTGTTGTATTTGGCATGTTACTGGATCTCACAGAGCACGGTTCCATGTAGGTATAACGTGGTTTAAAGGGAGTGATCAAATCCCAGACCCTCGTTCCCAGCATGATGAAGTCGGAGAAACCCAGCAAGCCAGGCCGTGATCCACACGACTGAGGGCGCCACGTGCACGGCCCTCCACTCCATCAAAGCCGCAGTCCACTCTGAAGCTGCCACACACGGCATGAATCCTCAATCTCACCTCACTCTCTCACATTCTGAACTGACGAAGCTCCACAGGAGGAGGTCTGTCAAAGCCGAGACTTTCCCATCCCGCAGCACAGGGACCACAAGTCCCACCAAGCTACAGACCCAGGCCGCCCAATGCACGTCAAACAACACGACACCTTGTACCATCTCGTCCCATCAAAGCTGCCATTCTAAGGTCAGTCTTTGCTGTCTTGGAAACGGATGTGTTCAACACAGCTGCTGTTCCTCTCCATTCCAGACATGAGGGAGTCATCACAACTTTTTTTGGTTCATGTTTCCACGAGTTTTGTGGAACTGGGTTATTGAAATTTCTCTGGATGTGCCAGTGGATTCCTCTACATACCTTGTTGTGCCTTTGGGTGTACAGCTGCTCTGACTTGAGTTTTTTTTACATCCCGATAGGAGGTGACTCGTGCTTTCTGTTTCTACCTTGCAGACCCTGCACTTGTCCGATTGACTCAGTCCTGCCATCTTCTTAAAGCCACTAGTGTGGTGTCCTTTGTCTTGGCCATTAGTAATGATATGTTCTTCATCGCAGTTGAGCTAACCTCTCCTTAGCCATTGCAGTGATCCTTCTTTGTCTATCCCCAATCTGTCCAACTCATTTTTTATATTTCCCTGCTCTTTTGTCTTTCTCCCAGTTGGCACTGTATGGCTGCTGGTATTTCATCTTGTATTTTCCTTTTGTCTTTTTTGCAATCATTGGGGCTGTATTTGTTGCTGTTTCGGTTTGATGTGTCACATCTTCCAATTGCACCTGTTTTTGGAGGTTTTTTTGCAAGGTGAGAGATACCTTTTCTGGCTTGTTGTTTTCATGCTTGTGCACAAATTGTTTTCAGTACTCTGCTAATCATACAGTCGTCACTCTGTGCACTTGATTGAGTTCCATCAGGCCACCACATCCTTCTTTCCTCAGCAGGTACATTATTGGGATGCACTGATTTTTGTAGAACATTTAGTGGATTGTGAGGAGTTTCTTTGTTTTGATATGTAGTTTTTTTGATATCCTCTTGTGGCCAGTTTACGATTCCACAGCTGTACTGGAACACTGGTACTTTTAATTGGTTTATGGCTTTGATTTTCTATCTTGGGGTGAGATATGTTTTCAGGATTAGCCTCGTTCTATGCGGGTATTCTTTGGTAACCGTTTTGCGCATTTTTTATGACAAATTTGGTGGCCCTCTTCTACTCCCAGGTATTTTAAAGATGCTTCGTTGTCTAGCTCCTGTATTGTTGTATCTAAGTCGATTTTTATGTTGTCCGTTTTTGTTGGTCTACCTTGCACGAATGGGGACTTGGCACACTTATCTAGGCTCTTTGGATGTTGGAGAACCGTTTCACTAATTTCAGTTGTTCTGCCAATTTTTCATCGTTCAGTGCAGAGTTTTAAATCACCCATATACAATAGATGCTTCACCTTTCCTGTTTCTTTGGACGTTCTTTTATTGGATGTTAGGGCGTATCTGTGTCCTTGCTCATTAATGAAGTTACTTAGTGTGTCCAGGGCCAGGCAAACCTGGAGAGGAGAAAGGCTATCTCCTGGGAAGATCCAATAACTGGAATATACGCCATTAACAGTGTGGTGAAATTTGTATTGCCAGGAAAACATGCCAGGAAATTTGTATTGTTTTTTCAATTTAAATGGTTTGTTTTTTAAAAGTAGTATTAAATTATATGCATAATTCTTTATTTAAACATACTGTATCTCAATGTGTACTGAAAAAACAAGACCGAAAGTCTAACAGCGGCCTAGCAGGGCTTGTTTGATACTTCAGTTGAAGAGGATAGTATGACCTGGGTGGAGATTCTGTTTTTACATGTACATATAGATGTAGCATATTACATATAGCCCAACCCAGGTCATTTTATTTTCACATATAGCCGACGTTTGTTGTAATGTATATATTAGTGAACTCTAAAAGGTGCATTAAAAGTATTTTACTCCATTTAAAGTTTTTTTTTTAGTCCATTAAAAAAATATTTTATAGCAACATTTTCTTGAGAGCTATTAACCCTCCAGGTTTCACTCGCGATCTGCTCCTGAGTTTATATGATCTCACTATAAACAAATTTGTGGGTTAGTCTGCCTGAAGCATGTGCAGTTCCTCTCCTTATCTGAAAATCACTCTGGTTGGCAAAGATGCGCAGATCGAGTGGGTCTCCTACTCTACTCGCTGTAACATATAGCTGTCAATGTGTAAAAAAAACATGACAGGTTCGACTGCTTCGACGACAGGTTTGAACGCTTCAACGACATGTTCGACCTGTACAGCATATACATTAAAACGTCGGTCGGTGGAGTTAGCCGTCGTACACTGTAATGACATCATAGACGTAATGACATAGCATGATGACCGGACACAAAACTGCCGCTACTTTTATATATAGAGGATGATATATTTGAACCTCCAGTAACTTTGCAGTCACTACGAAGAGATTAGTGTTACGATTAAATTTACTATAATATTTACGTTATGTTATCTGGTGTTGGCTTAGCGGTTAGGGTGCCGGTTTGGCATCCTCGGATCCTGGGTTCGAATCACGGTCGATCGTTGAATTATCGCCAGGGGGGTTGACTCAGCCTGTCATCCTTCCGAGGTCGGCAACTTGAGTACCAGCTTGCTGGGATGAATGATCACGGTGTGTACCCAGATTTAGAATAGGTACACCATATCCCTGCGCATCGTAAGAGGTGACCAAGGGTTGGCGTCAGGAAGGGCATCCGGCCATAAAAAAAAAACATTGCCGCAAACAGGGAACCATGATTGTCATTGGGCCTGAAAGGCTAACCCCCGCTCTAGCGGGGAAAATGGCCTTAAAACGATCATTCATTTACGTTATGTTATCATTATTACGAAAATGATATTACTATAAAAAAAAAACCGAGGCTAATTCCTTACTTCTGCGATTATTAGTACCGTACACCGCTTATCATTGATTCATGAACCATACACTGCTTCAATCCATCAACATTGCATTCACAACATTGGGATTAACGTGTTATGGTCATATTTACTATATTATTATTATTACGAAAACGATACTACTGTATTAAGAAACCTGGGCTTAATTTGTCCAAAGCGGCCTGAAGGTGAGGCATGAAGCCTAAGGCCTATACGTACAGTGTTGTTGGAAGAGCCCTAACGCTGATGCTTTCGATATTTGATGATCATTTTAACAATCGGTTGTTTGTGTTTCACACTAAATAAAAAATGTAAAGGTAGAGCATGCAGATTGTTATACATGACATGTTTATGTTAAAAAACATGACATGTTAAAAAACTTACCTCTTGCCTGTAGTTTTTGTTTTCATAGAATTAAAACTAAACATCAACCTGGAACCATACTCATGACATCCATCCATCCATCCAAATACCAACCTCTACAGCATTGTCAGTGCTACAGAAGCGGTTTATTGGCAGCGAATCACTGTTGCTTGCTATTGCTTTCACAGACAAGACACATACTTGTAAAATAAACCAGGATTTAGAAATATTGCAATTAATTGTATAAAGAAGATGCAAAGAAAGAAGTCAGCAAATGTTATATTGATCAACTGACTAATTGTAAAATCATTATTGTGAATAGCTTCCAATGATTCCTAGCTATTTTATTGATAAAAAAGGGCAACAGGCTGCATTGATTATTACCCGTAATAAATTTCCGAGAACTGATTACAAATTTTCTGATTTTAAGATGAATTTCCTAATGATTGTGCTGCCATGACTTTGCCCATCTCTTTCTGTCCCGAGGCCATAATGACAGGTGGGGGCACTACATAAGAAATAGCCTTCATGACTTTTAAGTGTCAATCACAAACCAATGTATTTTAATGTCTAGGTGTTTCTCGGTGGTACCAGCAGAAAATGGCCTACTCTTTGAGGCATAATTGCATCTTTAACATCCCCAAGGGTTCGCCATGGGTACAGTGATTCTAAGGTATCCTCCAACTATGACAGCTTGTTACAAAAACCTGTTTTGATGCCTTTTGGACAATGTATGAACTACTGTAGAGTAGACTTTATTCTTGTTTTAGGAAAATAATGAAGCTTCATTCATTTCTGTTCATCACTCCTTAGCTTTTGAAATATATTTTACATTCTGAACATCATTAATACAGACTTGGCATTTAATATGGAATATTTTTTTTGTGGGGGTGAACTTACTTTTCAAGATTTCTTAGAACCAATAGTTCATTGGAATTATGTTGAAATTATTCTAGATTTTGTTGATGTGACCTTCAAAAGAAACAAAAACCACATTTGACATTTCGAAACAAATAAATTGATCCTTGAAAGTGATGTAAACTGATATCGAACTCAATTCATGGATAGTACTGTGTTAAACTTCTGTACGTTTTCCAGAAGTATCTCTTTATTTTGCACATTAGCCAATTTTTTTTAAACAAAAACAAAAGTTAAATTACGACTGGGATTACGGACAGTAAAATTACAGTTCAGTACTTCGTGTAACCCCCACGAGCATTCAGGAGAGCATATACACGTTGAGGCAGGCTGTTCACGAGATTTGCCAAGGTTTGGACAGGAATCGCTTGCCATGCAGTGACAATAGCCTGCTTCAATTCACGCACAGAGGACGGCTGCTGGTCCAAGTTGTCGATTTGACGCGTCAATTCTGCCCACAAGTTCTCTATCGGATTCATATCCAGGGACATGGCAGGCCACTCCATATGCTCTACACCACGGTCAGCAAGAAAGTGTTGGATCATGCGAGCACGATGAGGCCGTGCATTGTCATCTTGGAAGACAAAGTTTCCTCGAAAGGCTGCACGAGCAAATGGAAGCAATGTTTCTTCCAGAATGGCCCTGTACTTGAACTGGTTCAGGTTTCCATTCAGAACAACCAGGTCAGTTTTGCCCCCTGCATGAAAAGCAGCCCAAACGGTCACCCCACCACCTCCAGCTGAGACTCTTGGCACTATACAATCTTTGTTGTAGGCTTCATGCACTTGTCTGCGCACTCGGACCTGGCCATCTTGACGATAGACCAGAAATCTAGACTCGTCACTGAAGATCACGTGATTCCAGTGTCCTGGATGCCATTGGCGGTGCTCTCTGGCCCACTGCAATCGGCGCTGGCAGTGTTGTCTGGTCAGGCGTGGCTTTCTCAGGAGACGCCTGGCACGATAGCCTGCTTGAACCAGTCATTGGTTGACTAGCCTTCTGGATACAGGCACATTTGTCAGTTGCTGCTACTCAGCCCGAAGCCGATTAGCTGACTTGGTACGGCCATTGCGGACTAACCGGTGTAGCTGGTGATCATCCCTCCTTGTGGTTCTGCGGGGACGTCCTGGCCTCGGTATTGATGTAGGGACACCCCTCTGAGCATTTCGTTTCAGGATCTTTGACACCTGACCTTGAGTGATGCCATACTGCCGAGCAATAGCACGCTGTTTCATGCCGTAATTTCGTAAAGCCACCACTCCATGACAAACAGCATTGTCGAGTTGACGGACCATCTCCAGAGGAAGCGGCAATAACTTTTGTAGACGTGCAGCAGTTGTTTTCCACTAATACAGAACGCAACAACCCTTGTATACCCGACTGTGAAGCCAATCATCAAATGCACCTGTCCTTACATTTTGCCACGCCACCTGTGATATAATCCTGTTGTTGACCTCTTGCTGCGACAGACAATCAGTGACATGGTTCTTTAACAAATTAATCACCAAAGTGTAAAAGAAACTCACCAGATTGATATACTGATTTAAGAAAGTAAACCCAAGTCAAGAAAAAATATATATTCCATATTAAATGCCAAGTCTGTATATAGATGCGCAACTAAGTGCACGGGCCAAGGGATGTTTCGGGTTGACTCTTCCTAGTTTATAACAAATGCAGCATATGCATCCATTGTAGGCCTTAAACAAAAATACAGCCTGTAATATTTTCAATGTTTTCTAGTTTGTCAACACTTTCATCTTACTATAATTCACCAAATGTCTGTCTGTCTGTTCCCAGGTACCGCAAAAACGGCTGAACCGATCGCAACGAAATTTTGGGTGGATAATCCTGGGACGCCTTGGAATAAAATGGGCTTTTTGTTTTGCAAAAATATTGTTTTTCCAATTTTCCAGTTTTTCCAAACACGATGGAATAATATTTACCGATATGAACAGTGATGTGGCTTTTATTGAAATTTTACAAATACTGTTTAGATTTTGATGATTTGCATGTGATATGATTTAAAGGATGTTTATATAAATCGTTTAAAATAAAAAAGCCTTCAATTTCTGATATTTTGCCTTTTCATTTGGGCCTCACAATTGAAGCCCCGCCTGTAGGCCGGGTACCGTTGCTAGTTGATCAAATTCTAGAATATCATAATAATGTATATCTTCAGTTGTAAGAAACATTGCTAGCTCCTCATATTCTCGGACTCAAATAATTTGCACTTGCCAGTTGGTGTGGTGGCCAGGGACACGTAGAGAAAGTGTCGACGTTTCATCCCAATTAGCCACCGATTACCTGTAAAAGCTTCAGTTAATTAGCAAGAAACTTCTTTCTTATGAGTGTCTCCATGCATGATTGCTCGGTTTCATTTACAGAGCTGCTTAACAAGGCAGTATTTGTTCACAAGAACATTGCTGCCTTCCACTTCCCTACTGCCTTTTGCTTGTGTTTATTGCAATGATGCCTCAGCTTCACTCATTATGAGGCTCATTAATAAATATCTTGGGAAAAGACCTTTTTTATTAAGATGTATTTGAAGACTAAACACCACAAGTGTTTCTGCAGCCACGGATTCATTTATAAGTCATAATGGTTAAGCCATGAGCCATAAAGAGTTCCAAATCCATAATAATTACCAAAAGAAGTAGCAAAACCTCATAAATTATTCTCCACGCAATTGTTTTTTCCAATGATAACATGTGGAGTTGACATTCTTGAACATATATTTGTTCAGATTATTGTAAGGGCACCAATTATAGATGTCTATAACATTTCAAATCTGTATGGATGCACGAGCATGGAAAGGTTGGAAAGGGTGGAAATGCGAATGGTTCGATGGATGTGCGGAGTGTCGCTGAGAGAGAGGAAGACAAATGATAAATTGCGAAAGATGATGGGAATAGAGCCTGTGATTGATGCTGTGAAGAGAAACAGGTTGAGATGGTTTGGTCATGTGTTGAGGAAGGATGAAAGTGACTGGTTGAGAAGAGTGATGGAAATGAATGTAGAAGGAAGTCGAGGACGGGGAAGACCGAGAAAGACTTGGCTAAAGACGGTGGAAGAAGAAATGCGGGCAAGGGGGTTAACAAGGAGAGATGCAGAAAATAGGGCAAAATGGAGAAGATTGTCATGGGGACCGCAAGGCTAACCCCCGCTCTAGTAGGGGAAATGGCCTTAAAATGCCTGTTGTTGTTGTTGTTTTTGTTGTTGTATGAAATTCAAATCTGATATCATGCATCATTTTGAAGTGAAGGAACATCTGCATTTCCTCCACAATACTAGAATTTTAGGAGGCAGCCACCTTTCTTTCCTGAAATTTCCTCAAAATTCTATTGCCTTTCTTACATTACATTAAAATGCTTCAAAAAGCATTATCAAGAACTGTACAAACATACCAGGCATTTAACAGCTGCTGTGTTTTTCTTTTGAAGTATGTGTACTGCTAGAACATGAATGCATCAAACCACCATATATTCGATAATGTTAATACAAAGTTGCGTTTTGGGCTCGGTTTCAGTCAAACTGTCAAATAAGTGGCAGAGAATAGGTTAAAATAACCATACTTGAAGACAAAAATTATAATTACTTCCATGTTATTTGGGGAACACCTGACAAGCTAGCTTTAATTAGGCAGGGCAGCTTTCTTTGATCACTGAGACATAGCTGTGCATTAAAAAAAGGTCTAGCAGAAAATTTTCAACCTGACCAAAATGCCATTATGTTAATTATACTGCTTAGAGATGTGTCTAGGCAACAGGAATGAGTTAATCTTCAATGCAACTCATAGCGCATGTATATATATACAGTTGTGAGCGAATGAGTCCATATATATTCTGTATATAAATACAGTCACGTGAAAAAGTAAGTACACCCCATGTAAAGTTTTGACTTTTTCAACATATTTCAACATACAGCTATTTGATCTTCATTTCAACAATATTGATAGATAAAGGTGATATAATATAACAAATATCATGAAACAATTACATTTTGTAGTTCATTGTATAATATAGTATCCTTTGGTATCCTATAATCCTTTGGCAGAAACAACCTCAAGTAGGCGTTTCTTATAACTGTCTACCAGTCTCTAACATCGACTGGGAGAAATTTTTGCCCACTCCTCCATGCAGAATTCTTTCAGCTGTGTGATGTTTGAGGGGTTTTTTGCATGCACAGCTCGTTTCAAATCCCCCCACAACATCTCGATGGGATTTAGTTTCAGGCTTTGACTTGGCCATTCCAGAACCCTCCATTTCTTTCTGTTTAGCCATTCCTTGGTGGATTTACTGGTATGTTTAGGGTCATTGTCATGTTGCAAGGTCCACCTTCGGTTGAGCTTCAACTTCCGACAGATGGCTTCACGTTATCCTCAAGCACCCTCTGCTACAATGAAGAATTCATTGTGGATTCTATGATGGTGAGCTGTCCAGGCCCTGATGCAGCAAAGCTGCCCCAAACCATAATATTTCCACCATCATGCTTTGCAGATGGTATCAGGTTCTTGTGGTGAAATGCTGTCTTTGGTTTTCGCCAAACATGTCTTCTGGTACTGTGGCCAAATAGCTCTACCTTTGACTCATCTGTCCAGAGCACATTGTTCCAGAAGTGCTGGTCTTTGCCGAGGTGTTAATTGGCCAACTTTAGTCTTGCCCTGATGTTCTTTCTGGACAGCAAAGGTTTCCTCCTGGCACACCTCCCATGTAGATCAAATTTGTGCAGCCTCTTACTATGGTAGACTCGTGCACTTTGACATCAACAGTGGCAAGAGCTACCTGTAGGTCCCGTGATGACATTCTGGGTTTCTCAGAGACTTCTTTCAGCATCTTGCGGTCTGCTCTCGGGCTGAACTTGCTGGGGCGGCCTGGCCTGAACAAGTTGGCAGTTGTTTGGAATGTTCTCCACTTGTAGATGATCTTCTGGACAGTCGAATGATTGATTTCAAATTGTTTGGATATCTTTTCAAATCCCTTCCCAGACTCGTAGGCATCTATAACCTTCTTTCTGAAGGCCTCAGAGAGCTCTTTTGATCTAGGCATGGTGATGCCGCACACTTCAACAACAAAGAGCAAACCAAACTAAATGTCTGAGGTTTAAATAAGACAGGTTCCTCCAAGATCCTCTCCAACGATGTTCTAATCATTTGCACCTGAGCTGGTGCACCTTATTCTAATTTTAGGTATTTGAAGTAGTGATAAATGTAGGGGTGTACTTACTTTTTCCACATGCGAAATTTGCATTTATGTTTATTTAAATTATACAATGGACTACAAAATGTAAATGTTTCATGATATTTGTTATATTATATCACCTTTATCTATCAATATTGTTGAAATGAAGATCAAATAGGTGTATGTTGAAATATGTTGAAAAAGTCAAAACTTTACATGGGGTTTACTTACTTTTTCACGTGACTGTACGTACATATTGTCGTGTCGCCGGGGATTAAGATACCCGAGCTAATGGATGGCCAACATGAGCTTTAACTATGACGCATACTCCGAACCTCGGAAGCATTATCTTTGGAGCACGTGGGAAGGCCCAAGCCTTATCTAATCAGGAACACACGCAGGGGTTATCCGAACCCACAAAGACAAAGACAGGACAGCAAAATCCACAATACAAGAAAAGTAAATTCGACAAATAATGATTTAATGAAAATAAATGCGGTACCATAAAAACTAAAGGTGAGGTAAAAACTAAAATTCCTAACTGAGACGTCTCCATCCGACTCGTATACAGACGGGGGAATGATAAATGAAAAGAAAATCCCTTTTATAATAGGCCGAACTCAGCTTTACTGTTCCAGCGAGGGCGTTGATTGAGTCGGCAGTTCCAAACTGGCTGAAGCCGGGCATGGGTCCCACTCCAACATTGGCGCGGAGATGCTTTTTTCGTCGCACCCCGACCATGAGGTAATCCGTGCAGGCGGCCCTCCTTCACGAACAAGGCGCCGATAATCTCCCCGGCGCATACAGATGAGCACCCGTCGTCCTCCCATGCACAACAACCAAGCGACCACCGTGATCAGACCAGGACCAGAATAGAAGAATGCGACCGCCAACAACCAAAACAAGAGAGAGCAAGATTGCGAGACCACGTTCTCTTTCCTTCAGCTCTCAAATGGTCGACGATGACGTCACACTCGGTCCAATCACCGAGCGCTATTCCATCATCCATCGCGGCTCCACCAATCATGAAGGCCGAGGCATGACCTCCTCATTGTGCTTGGTGTTGGTTAGTCCTGACGGCATTGTGAGCGAATGAGTCCATTGCCTGGCCGGCTGAGTTTTATAAGAACATTAGGAAAAATTACAAGAGGCATTTACACACAGGGGATCTAATCTTACAGACCCTACCTAGATAGCACAACTCCACTCCTCCATGTGGATACACCTAAACACTTACCCGGACATTCAACACTACTTATATACATCGAGATGGCTTTGCGGCATATGGAGCATGCTAATCTACATGATTCTATCTTGACTAAGGTATTTCTTCGTTTACCCCACAAATGTAACAATATTGTGCACATGTTGTATTGTACACACACATGTTATGAGTGACATGTTGTACAGTGGTTTGTTGTGTACGTGCTACTTGTGTGTGACATATTGCACATATTTTGTGTGAGCACACCCCCCACACTCACACACTCACACACACTCACACACACTCACACACTCACAAACTCACACACACAGACACACACAAACACACACACACACACACACACACACACACACGCAAAAACACACTCGTGGAGATGGAGAGATGGAGTCATCACTGTTAGAATGTTGCAGTTTGCAGATAAACACAATAGGTGGTTGCAGCGTGTAAAGTGCAGCATAAGGTATCCTTGAGGTTTGGAGAGATGTGTGAAATGGAGTTACCTGCTTTGGAAGCAAGTCACTTGGAGCAGTTGAGAAATATTTCCTCCATCGGAAACCAGAAAATAGTTATGGCTCAAACAGCAAAATAGCACGCCGAAATGTTCATTAGAAAGTTACTACTTCATGGAAAAAGTCTCTTTTGCATGAGAGGTTTAGACATACGTTATACCTCTCTTCATGTGGAAATGCTGTGTGAAAGTTATTGCTCTGTGCGTTGTGACAAGTGGCATCCAGGACACTATGTTCAGAATTCTGAATACTCTGTGGGGAGGTGCTCAAACTAAGAAGGCATCCAGAGAGAAGAGCTCAAGCCCCAGCCCAAGCGATACCCATGTAGCTCAAGACTCTTCATCATTTGAACTTTTAACAAGCATAGGTAGAGGTGAGATACTGAGAGTTACGGTCACAGGAGAAAATGCAGAAGGTGCATGACATCTCTGGGGTGTAAGATCAACTTCGAGTTCGCTAATCCTTATTCTGAGCTGGAGTTTCCATTTACTCTTAAAGATTGGGATAGCTGACAATGTGCTTGGTTTTCTGGTGTCTGAAGAGATGGTGTGACCTCAGTGGATTCAAAATCATTAGAAAGAGCCTTTATTTTAATATTTTGAGAGCATTTCAGATGAAAACGCCCAATTGAGTTGACCTATACGGTGTGAGGTTGAAATACTCAACTTAAATTGGCCCTGGTATGGCTAATTTGCTAGCTCGAGAAACAGGCACCACTTGTTTTGTCAGTTTGAAATTAGTTTGCAATTAATAATTTCCAGAATTTCTGTCAAGTGATGTTTTTTTCTATACTAAGTCGAGGCTCGAATAAGAGCTAACATGTAGAAACATATAATAAAGACTGGGTTTGTAGGCCAGCTTGGAAATGTGGTTTTCCCAGGAAAGATCATGGCAGATGGTGAAACCCAAAAGCTTGAGTGACAGAACTTCTTGGAGATGATTGTTCAGAAAGTAGATGGGAGGGTTGTCCAGTCTGTCTTTTCGGAGAGACATAGTAAGAGTGTGAGATTTTTCAGGATTGAAAGACTCTGTGATTTTAATCAGGTCTGCAGAGAGTGATTCAACAGCGAAACCAACGACACAACAGTGTTATTCGAGCACAGTCCTTTCTGTTGATATGAGAACAAATGTAAATTAGGGTGACACGAAAAAGGGTAAAACACACACTAGATGCCCATCTTCACCATGTATTTTGGGCCATTTGTCTCATTGTTACACTAAACGCAATTTTTATGTACAATCTACAATTAACTAACCACAGCAATTCCCACAATGATCATGCGGAAGAAATGGCTCTTATTCTCATTTGATGTTGGACGTTATACTTACCAATCATAGACAGCTTCAAGAATGGTATGATTGGAGGATCAAGCAAGATTTTAACTATTTAGCAGTTTGTATGATGTATTGGATGTTTTCTCCAATATTTGATGGTTTTGATCTCCAAAATGGCGGCAAAATCGTTTAACCCAGGTTGGCATTTAATTATTTCCGTGGTTTAAAGATCAAGCAGCATTAAATGATTGTAGAATTTGCAGCCCACATTTTGTTTGTAAATAGTTTCACGAAATATATTTATTTGTTGAATAATCTGATGTCGTTTGTCCTGGCAATTTGACTTCGGCAAATTGAAGATGGTCATCAAGTAATAATAGTTCATATTTAACTTGATGACCCTCAGAGTTCACTCATGGAGAATTTACAAGGATCAACACACATATATATGATGCTCAATTAAGCTTGCCGGTGGTGGTAGATTAATAACGGATGTCTTACTGTTCAGCAACGAAAAACAACGAACTTTGATGCAAGAAGAGTCCATTTGGCCCTTTATTCCTGAGCTATATCAATACCATATTAATCGATTCTATTAGTTCATCTAATAAGTCTCTCTGTGGATTAGGGTGGGGAGCAAGAGGACTATATATATTGTTGTGGATATGAGAATGTTATTTTTTTTTTGTTGTGTAATGAATTGTTGAAAAATGTCACCCTCCTTCCTGCATTTGTTGTTGTATAAAGGTCAAAGGGCGTTCCCGTAGTTAATTCCATAAAACATACACGAAGGACACCATATATCCTGGTTCGGTAGTTATATCCCTATTATGTGTATTAGTGTAAGGCCGTGTCTTCCATTAATTTAAATACTCCATTGCACCAAGTGAAATAAGAGTAGATCCCTTCACATTCCCCTTCCAACAATTGCCAACTGTTCCCTCAGCGACTCCATTCGCCACGAGGTCGGCTCGGAGAAGAAGGGGGCGGAGCTGCCGAATCCTGGGCGTGTCCACCCATTGTCATCAAGGGCGGAGCCAGAGGGCCGTGCCGACCAATCAGGGCCGAGGCGAGCTCACCGATGGGCGTGTTCTAGAGGCCGGCGGCTTGATTGCCCGCGGGGTTATAAAGAGCGCGCGCGGAAGCCGTGGAAAAGAAGTGCGCACGAGGGCGAAGCAAGAGAGGAACGTCCTGAGAGAGATACGTCCTAAGATATACGTCCAAAGAGATACATGCAGAGATACGTGCGACGATCAAGTGCAAGCGAGTCAGAGCGGCGAAGTGCGAAGTGCCAAGTAGGGCAAGTGCCGAGTGTGCAGTGCCAAGCGCAAGAGAGTTCTAAGGAGCAGCTTTGAAGAGCGCACGGTGCACCGGAGGGGCTTCGCCGTGCAGATTGGAACCGCGGCTGTTTTGGCGATCCCAGCTCGGGTATTGACGGCGGCTATCCGCTTCCGGCCCGACCGATCCCCGCTGAACTTTCCTCCCCCGCCAAGCCATTCCTCCTTCCGATCCTTCCTGCCTGCAAATTCCCAATTCGTGTGAGTCCGTCTTTCGTTTGTTCTGTCCAGGGTTCTAAGTAAGACTGCCATAGATAAGCTAAGTTTCACTGTGTCCGCTTCTTCTTCTTCTGTTTTTATTTTATTATCCTTCCTTCTCCTTGGTTTCTTTGATTGTGTAAATAGTAGGAATAAATTTAGTAGCATTTCCAACCTTTTTGCTTTGGTGTTCTTCTTCTTCACATCCTTCGCTTTAGTCTTTTCCCCATTGAATATCTGTGGCGCGATTCGGCCAAAGTTCAGGAATCGGGTTAGTCGGGGTAACTGTTCGGGCGCGGCGGCCATCCGCTCGGCAAACAACATCCTCGCCGCGGTCCCGTAACAATATATATATATTGTTGTGGATATGAGAATGGTGTTTTTTTTTGTTGTGTAAATTGTTGTAAAAATATCGCCCTCCTTGCTCCAGTTATGTATAAAGGTCAAAGTGCGTCCCGTAATTAGTTCATAAGCACTCACGTTAGCCAATCATAGATTTCCCCCCTTGTAGACAGTTATTTCCTTATTCTGTGTATTAGGCTAAGGATTTGTTTTCCATTAATTTGACACTCCATTGCACTGCATTAAATAAAGTAGATCCCTCCGACATGGCATCTTCAAAGTGCCAGGTTTGCCAGGTTTGCTGCAATTGCCAACTGCATTTGGGCGGTTTTCTTCATTCGCCATTGCTGCCCTTTGGCTGGGGCTAGCTTGAATCGCCCCAAAACCACCATTGGCCACGAGGTAAGGTCGGGGAAGAAGGGCGTGTCTCCACCTCGTCATAGAGGGGAGGAGTGAACCAGCCCTTGCCGACCAACCCAGAATGAGGGGTTGGCTTTAGAGGGCGGAGAGAGAACGTTTGGGGGAAGTTCGCAAAAGGGTCAAGGGTGGGGCTTATATAACCCGAGGAAGACGCCCCCAGAAGAGTCGAGGAGGGAGGAGATCAGATGACAGACAAGCCAAAAGAGAGTCCTGCGAGTTTGTGAGAGAGGGAGAGAGAACCCGTCACGCCAGACCCCCCACCAGCAGCGTTGGCTCCACCAGGCAGCTCCGACCCGTTACCCCGCGCACATGACAGGATCGGTGGCATCGGCGGCCGTCGAGGTCCAGCCCGACGTCCCGTGCGGGATCAAGCTCCAGCCAGCTCCGTGCCTTCCTCCCCCTCCAGCCACCCACCTCCTTCCATTCCTGCCTGCAAATTCCCCATTCGTGTGAGTCCGTCTTTTGTTTGTTCTGTCCAGGGTATTAATTAAGCCTGTTTAGATAAGCTAGCAATTTTCACTGTGTCTCCTTGATTTCCTCTGTAAATTATTTTATTATCCTTCCTTCTCCTTGGTTACTTTTGGTTGTAAATAGCAAATAAATTATATTCGTATTCCCTACTTCTGTCTTCCTCTTCTTCACATCCGTGTCGCCTTTGTCTTTTCCCTCATTGAATATGTGTGGCACGATTTGGCCAACGTTCAGGAATCGGGTTAGTCGGGGTAACTGTTCGGGTGCGGCGGCCATCCGCTCGGCCAATTAACATCCTAGCCACGTCCGTAACAATATATATATATATATATATATAGTTATATATATATATATATATAGTTATATATATATATATATATATAGTTATATTTCAAAACAAATTCTTACAAGAAAGTGAAGTACAAAAGATGCCATTTACTTGTGGAAAACAACATCTCGGAGATGCGCACCATTTCGTCTGACACATTCCTCCAATCTTGGACGCCAATTATTCTAACGTTCTGCAACATGACCACGTCAATATCATTGATTTCGCGTCTGATGTTTTCCTTAAGTTCATGAAGAGTTTGTGGACGGTTAACATACACGTTGTCCTTTAGATATGACCACAAGAAATAATCACATGCAGTCAAATTGGGTGACCTCGCTGGCCATGGAATATCGCCGTTTCTGGAAACGACATGCTTTGGAAAGAGCGCCCTTACATTAGTCATGCTCACTTTGGCGGTGTGGGGGGGGGGGGGGGGGGGGGGGTTGCACCATCTTGTTGAAACCATGTCATTGGGCTCACTTCTGCAAATATGTTTAATTCACTGGAGAGGAAGTTGGAAACCATATCGGTATATCGAGCTGCAGTTACAGTGACGGCATTTCCGTTATCAGTCTCAAAGAAGTAAGGCCCTAAGATGCCGAACGACGAAAGTGCACACCACACTGTGACTTTGAGTTGAAACGGTCCTCTCAAACTTCTGAACACATAACTTGATAGCATGAACAGACGGCACATTTCCATGACGTTGAACATTGAAATGGTGTTTGAATTGACGTTGTGCAGCAGTTGCACTATCATTATTCTTGTAAAAAGCTTTGATAACGAAAGCGCGTTCTTCACCCGACCAGTTACACATGGTCACTCAATTTTTTTTGCCTGCAAAAAATAAAACGAAATCAGTAAAAAATAAAAATAATAAAAATACATGTTATGTACTTAAATATCATGAATGAATTTATTTTGAAATACAATTTTTTATTTTCTTCATACGAATTTCAAAAATGACCATATTTCTGGCTCACTCTGTATGTATACACAAAGAATTAAGTTAAGCACCCCTACACAACGAATTAAGTTAAGCACCCCCTAATATATATTCTTTGTGTATATGTATACATTGGCATATATTCTAAGGTTGCGAAGATGGTCCCTCCAATAGCCAATCTGGATGAATTGGAACGTGCATTACATCGGGAATGGAACAACCTGCCACAGCAACGCATACGACGGCTTACAGGGTCTATGAGACGTAGGGTTGAGTCAGTGATCCGATCACGTGGGTCCTACACACGTTATTGACGCAAAGATCGCTAGAGGTCTTCTCAGAACAATGACTGTACGTTAGAAAACATAAACGTCATCCACACTGTCCGTGATGGACCTATAGCTCCATACTTAAATTGAGGTGAAAATATGCCTAAAATTCCCAAAAAATTTCACCTTAAATTATTCAGAATAAAATATTGAAAACGGCATGATTGTTATGTTTTTATGTGACCATAATATCACTTCTCCAGAAAATATAGCAATATCATGGGTATATTACACTGTTTTGACGACAACAAACTTGTAATGTGCGAGGTTGTAAAACAACGGGGGGGGTGCTTAACTTAATTCTTTGTGTATATATATCTATATATATTGTTGGGGTTTTGAGAACCCTGCACTGTGTAAATTGTGTAAATATGCCCTTTGTAAATAATTCTTTTTGTAAATACCTCCATTTCTTGTAAAGGTCAAAGGTCGTCCCCTAGTTAGTCCACATTGCAACACGTAGCGAACCATAGGCCCTCTTCGTAGTTATTTCGTTATTATGTGTTTCAGGTAAGGCTGTGTTTCCAATAGTTTGACTCTATGTTGCATTAATAAAATAAGATAGGTCCCCTTTCAATCTCTCCAAAGTTCCCTTCAAAAGCGGTGCGAGTGGTTTTCCATCCCGCAAGCCGCCATTGGCCATGTGCTCATCTCAGAGAAGAAGGGGGGAGGAGCCACCGGATCATGGGCGTGGCACCAGCTCGTCATCAAAGGTGGAGTCAGCCAGCCCAAACCAGCCAACCAGCACCGCGGTGAGCGACCCGGTAGGCGTGCCCTCGCAGCTCGCGGCTTGATCCGGCGACGGCCGATAAAAGGCAAGAGGAGGGACTGCTTAGGGAGATGACCGAGGAGGAAAAACCAAGAGACACCAGCTGAGCTGAGACATGCTGCAGTTGAATTGAGTCAGAGACGTGCTGCAGTAGAATTCAGAGAGAATTCAGATAAGCTGCGAGAGACGAGCTGCAGTTGAGTTGAGTAATAACCAGCGCTGACGACCGGGTTTTTGCCGCTGAACCTGAGCGAGGGCATGCACGCGGGACACCAACGGCGTGCAGCGATCCCCGGACCTCCCTGCCTGCCAGCTCTGTGGACCGTCTGCCCCTCTCATCCTTCCAGCCATTCCTGCCTGCAATTCCCATTCGTGTACGTGAGTTTGTTCTGTCTGTATTGTCCTGGGGATAAGTAAGCCTGTTTAAGAATTGCTCTGTGTCCTTCTACTCCTTCCATTTCCTGTATATACTCGCCCCTTTCATTTCCTTGTAGTTAGTTAATAAACCTGTGTTCTTTCTTCTTACTTTGGTTTCTTTCTCGTCCGATCGCTTTCGTGTTTTCCCTATTGAGATCTGTGGCACGAGTAGGAACCGCTATAATCGGGTTTAGTCATCGTTAACGGCCCAAGTCGCAGCTCGCTTCGCTCGGTGCAATCCATCCATTACGCTGCGGCCCGGGCAGGAGTATTTCCTCGCTGACGGCCAGTGGTAATACTTAGGTAGTAAGACAAATTGGGCTTACGACCCGACTTACCATCGACGGGAAGTGACGTCATACCCCAAGGACCGGTCGGGCGGCCAGCTTAACAGGACAAGGGGATTAACCCCCCCCCCTTGCTAACGGGAGTGCCGTTCCCCGGATACGTAACAATATATATTATATATATCTTTATATATATATATATATATATATATATATATATATATATATTGTTGCGGATATGAGGACTGTATTTTTTTTATTGTGTGCTTTATTATTATTATTGTTTATTCTGCGCCTCCTGCCTCCAGTGTTGTGTAAAAGTAAAAAGGGCGTCCCGGTAGTTATTCCATGAAACACCACATTGCAGGACCCGATAAAACCCTTGTTCAGTAGCTTATATCTTATTATGTGTTTTAGAGTAAGGCCTTGTCTTCCATTAAAATGACACTCCATTGCACCGAGTAAAAGAGATAGATTCCCTTCATTCCCATTCCCAAAAACCTCCATTTCCCCTTTCGTAATGGCCAAGCCTCAATTTGGCAATTACATCCCCTCCAAAGCCGCCATTGACCACGAGGCAGGGTTGGGGAAGAAAGGCGGGTCTCCACCTCGTCATAGAGGGGAGGAGTAAGTCGGCCCCGCTCATCCAACCCAGAACGAGGGGTTTGGCTTGAGAGGGCGGAGAGAGAATGCTTGGGGGAGGTTCGCAAAGGGTGAAGGGCGGGGCCTATATAACCCGCCGTGGGGACGCTCCCCAAAAAGGAGACAAGCAGATGAGTCCAAGAGAGTTGCAAAAAGGTCCAAGGCTGAGCTGAGCTGCGTGGTGAGGTGCAAAGGAAAGAGCTGGGTCGTCAGAGCAGAGCTGAGTTGTGAGGTCCAAAAGCAGAGGTCATCCAGGGAAGCGCAAAAGCCTGCTATTCGTCACCTTGCTCGCCAGCGGCAGCGTCTACAGCAGCAGCAACAACAACGCTCGCCAGCCGCTTAGGGACCTGGACGGCAGTTCGGAGCAGGGCCGCGAAGGAACGGCGGCTGCAGAACGTGCGGATCGTGCTGCCGGACCCAGTGGACTTTCCTCTCCTTCCAGTCAATCCACTCTGCAATTCCCCGCATGAGTCTGTGTCTTCGTTTGTTCTGTCCTGGGTATTAAGTAAGCCTGTTAGATAAGCTAGTAATTTGCACTGTGTCACCTGCGTCTCATGTCCCCTGTAAATAATCGTGACTGTTCTTCTTGCTTGTGTATGTGTACATAATAAACCCCGTTACTCTTCTGTACGTCTTCTTCTTCCTCCTTGCATTCGGTCGCTTTAGAGTTTTCCAGATTGAGTATCTGTGGCGCGATACGGCCAACGTTTGGGTGAATCGGGTGAATCGGGTTTAGTCGGGGAAAAACTGTTCGGCCGCGGTTACCTCCGCTCGGTAAAAATAACATCTAATCCGCGGACCGTAACAAATTGGTGTCAGGAGTTGGGATTCGAACCTGGGACTAAATTTATTTAGCCCAAATTTTGGAACACCAATTGTACTATTGGCTGTAACAAATTGGTGTCGGGGAGTGAGATACGGACCCGAAGCGCGCTTAACGCGCTCAAAATTACAAGCTGCTGGAAATTTGTGTTGTAAAGCAAAACCCGAATTTTGAAATCGCGCCATGGCTGGTCAAGGCGACGGGATGCCGGTGGGAGAGATACAGATAGACGGGGTAGAATCGACCCAGGACCTCGGGGAAATGTATATGGAGGATGTGGTTGAGGGGGTATCAGGCGCACAAAATGGCGCTCTCGCGCACGTGGTTGAGGGGGCCACGGCCACGGAACCAATGAGCGCGGCCCAAATGCAAGCCTTCATGGCCCAATTCATGGTGGAAATGCAGAAAAAAAACGACAGTATGGAACGAATGGAAAACAGAATTAGGGCTAATAGTGAGCGATTGGAGGGCCAAATGGGACAAATTGGGAACCGGATGGAGGCTCAGAATGAGCAAATGGGGGCAATGAGGGACGAATTGGGGGGCAAAATGGGCGAAATGGGGGGCAAAGTGGGAGAAATGGGGGAACGGCTAGAAGCTAAATTTGAGGGGCTAGACAATAATTTTAAGGGATTAGACAAGAAATTTGAGGGGTTAGACAATGGGATAGAAGGGGTGAAACATGGGTTAACGGGGGTGGAAAATAGAATGGCTGCCCAGGAGAATCAGATAGAGGGGGTGAAAAATGGGTTAATGGGGTTAGAAAATAGGATGGAAGGCAAATTGCGGGAAATAGGGGAGCAATCCACCCGAGAAATTAAACAAATGGGAGAGCAGATAGAGGAAGTAAAAATCGGGGTAGAAACCAAATTGGATGCTCAGAGGGATGAATTGGGACAGATGAGGGTGGCATCTACAAAATAGAGGGAAGAGATGAAAGAGGCGATACGACGAGGTGTAAGTGAGGAGGTCTCGGGGGTACGCGAGGAGGTAAAGCGGGGTGAAAAGCATATAGAGAAAGAGGTGAGAAATGGAATGGCTAGGTTACAAGGGGGGCATAGAGGACCTGACGGAGGAGGTGGAACAGCTGACGGTGGGACAGACGGAGTTAGTGGAGCAGGTTCAAAGGAACACTGCAGTACTAGGAGGGTTAAAAGCGACACAAAACGACATAAAAAAGGACTTGATAGCGACACAGAGGCAATGTCAGATGGTACGTGAGGGACTGACAATGAGGTTGGATGAGGTGACAGAAGTAATGGAGACGAAGGACCAAGAAGTGAGGACGCACATAGAGACGGTCAAGATAGCCTTAGAGGACGAACTTGAGGAGACGCACCGGGAAATAAAAGAGGTGAAGCAAAAATTAGAGGAAGTGGAAGAAGAGGTGAGTGAAATTAAGAAGGGACGGACAGAAACTAAAAGGGAGATAAAGAAGGAGGTGATGGAATATGTACAAGGTCGGTGCTCAAATCGTGATGATGTGCTCGCTAACCAAATAAAGCGTTTGCAGGTGGCGAAGGAGGTGCGGAGACGAGGTGCCATGGTGAGTGGCGATATACGAGGAAATGTACATGATGTGAGGGGAGCTTCAGTCGGCTTGGGGGTTGAATTGGATCCGGGTGTTCGTAAGAGGCCGTTGGTGAAGTGTGCGACAGGTACGGTGTGCGAAGGAGGAGGTGTGCGAGAATGTCCGACTCTGGGGTGTGTGAGGAAAACGTGCGCACCGAGGAGTGAGTGTGCTGTCGAGAGTGAGTTGGTCGAAGCGCGTGTGCGAGGGGGCACATGGAAGCGCGGAGTGGGGAGTGTTACGGAGGAAGTAACGAGAGAGTGTGCGCAAGAGGATGCGCGAGAAAGGTGTGTAACGGACGGGTGCATGAGGAAAGAGTGCGCGGTCGAGAGTAAGGAAGAATGCACGCCTGTGGTGAGTGTTACAAAGGATGTAACGGGAGAGTGTGTGCGAGAAAGGTGTGTAACGGACAGGTGCATGAGGAAAGAGTGCGCTGTCGAGAGTAAGGGTGAGTGCGCTGTCAAGAGTGGTGGTGAAAGTAGTGAGAGTGACACGGAGCGTGAGTTGGTTGTGACAGGTGAGCGAGGATGTACACCTGGAAGGGAAGGATGCACACCTGGAATGGTAGAGCGTGTGTGGGAATGCACACTTGAACTGGTCGTGAGGCACGTGGTTGGGTGTGCGAGTGAGAGCACACCTGTGATTGTCACAGAGGAGGTGACCGAGAAGGGGGTGCGAAGAGGTGTGTTGGTGAGGTGTGCGAACGACGAATGTGTGCCAAGGTGTTCGGTGGTCAGGTGTGTGACCAAGTCTGTGAGCGGAATGAGTGTACCTGGGTGTGTAAGAGAAGGTGCAATGACGAGGAGCATGGGAACAGCTGGATGTATGAGCAAGGAACGGGCTGCGGGGTGTAAGCATGCAGGTGAGGCATCGACGGTAACCGGGTTAGCGGTTAGAGCGACTTATAGCCGAATCGGGCCCTCGGTGCGTGCCGGGTTTCGCGTGCCGCGAGGACCAGCGGGGATCCGAACCACGGCGGGTTCGAAAGGACCGCCGTACGCGATCCACGCTGGGCATCGCTTTGAACGGCCGCGTCCGTGCTCCACTAGGCGGAGCGGGCAGCCCAATAGGAAGGGTCGTCATGGCGACCCCTTTTTGTTGAGGCATTCCGGCAGGTCGAGATCGGGCCATGGGATGGCTCCGTGCCGAGGTGGTGCGTGGTATCTCGGCCCGGGTAAACCTCCTTCCCTGCACCGAATGTCGGACGCATCCAGCCGCCGGCACCAAACAACCCGCATTCATTGCTCGGCTTTACGAAGCCGAGCTTTGGAAGTGAATTGGCGCACCGAGAGGCACTAGTGAGAAGACTGATGACGAGAATAGTGGTCTGGACCCGAAATTAGAAAAACAAAATTTGATGATTGGCAAAGGATTGGCAGAGTGATGATTGGCAGAGGATTGGTAGAGTGATTGGCAAATTTTTGATTTGTTGAATATGGACGAGCAAAATTTCTAGTGGAACGTGCCCCATGTGATGGGATGGCCAATCCACCATCCCTCACATGGGGGGGGGGGCAAAGGAGCACTAGTTTTATTGGGTTGATGGCAGTGAAAACTAGCCCGGGTGGGCTAGGATATATCGTGTGTAGGGATCTAGAGAGATGACATTAGGTAACGTTAAGGTTAGCTGGTGACAATGACACCTGTAGTGGGGACGCAGGTAGATTAGTGTGGATGATAATGACGAGGGAGCGCAATAGTTTAAAGGGGCGACTGGGAAGCGCAAGTTTCAGAGGGGAGTAGTTAGATGAGATGATGCCGTGTGAGTGTTGGAAGTGTATTTAGAAGTGTATTGTGAAAAGTGTATGGTGACCAGGTGTGATTGCACAGGTGTGCAACTGAACAGGTGTATGGAGCAGTGTTTGAGTGATGGTGATGGTGATGTGTGTTGTGTTGACCAACTGGTCCAGGAAGAGGAGGAGGGTGCAGGTGGCACAAGGTGTGAGTGCACAGGTGTGCAACAACAGGTATGAGGAACAGGTGTATGGAATAAATGGTAGTGTGGAGTATATGGGGTATTGGAATGGATGGTCGTGGAGTGAGTATGGTGGAAACTATGGAGTGGAGTGGATGGTGCGGAGGTGTGAATGGGGGAAGAGTGGACCCCCATCACGAATACCCGGGGCGGGTAGTGTAAGTGTTAGGTAGAGGGTATAGGTAAATTGTGGTTGGATATTGGCATCTGTGGTGCGGGTGGAAGAATGATGTTTGGATGGGTGCATTAGTGTTGTGGAAATGGCTGGGTGTGTAGCCTGTTAGTGTGTGTAGTTGGTTTGGGCACTCCACCACTGTGAGGATGTCGGCCAGGTGAGGCCGCAGGTGGGCTCTGGGAGCCGGTAGAGTAGTTGTGGATGGGGCCCGGGGATCCGGAGGACGGACCCGGGTAGCCCAGTGCCAGAGGGCACCGAGGGGTGACAGAGCCAGGAGGGGCCTTCCCCAGTTAGTTAGGTTAGGGTGAGGAGCTAGGTAAGCTCGGGTGGCAACTACAGTGGTGGAGGTGTGCAGGTGGGTAGACCTGCTGGGAGAGCTACACGTCACAGCCCAGAAATTGTGCAAGGGCACCGGGAGATGAATCGGGGGAGTGAGACCCCAAATTGAGAAGCACCACAGTTTGGTCAATGGGAATTGGTTTTTAGAACCCATAGTGTAAGTTGGCCAATGGATTGGCAGGGAAAGACCCCGGGTAGAGTAAAGAGTGTTAAAGTCATTTAGAGGGTAGATAGGATGAAGGATCTCCTCGCACCATCTGCATCCACTCACCTGAGGTGATAGGTACCTCCACACCAGGCCAGGTTGGTTTAATTATTTTTATGTGCAAATGTTTTGGATTGTGAGACGCATCATGACGTGGGTGTGACATTGTGCTTGATGTTCCATCTCTTCCTCCTTATGAGGATTGATGATGAATTGGGTGATGGCAAATTTTGGTTAGAGGGATTGTGGTGACGAATTTGGTATAAGGGAAATATGAGGGAGACGTGACAGTAGCAACGAATTTGTAAAGGTGTAGATTTTGTAAATATGGGGTAAGGGCAAGGGTAGAGTAGGTGACAGGGGGGTGACGTACGGTAGGGACGAGCTTTCTCACTTCGCTCTCCGTACGCATTTCGCCCTGCATTGCCTTATTGATGTGTACACCAATCTCTTGGAAGGCTTCTTTATCAAAAACTCTCTTCCTCACTCTCCTTGCACTGCCCTCTCTCCTCCTCACCCCCAGGAGTACCTCTGGCTATGGCTTCCTCTCCGCTCCCACCTTTTGTTCATATGTGTTCTGTACCGTCCCCCAAACAGTGATGACTCCATCTACATTTCACTGTCTGACAACATGGACCAACTTCTATCCACTCATCCCAACTCTCTCTTCCTCATATGTGGTGACTTCAATTGTCATCATGCCACCTGGTTGGGTGTGGGTTCCTCTCTCACCAGTCATGGCACCTCAGCAAAGGACTTCTGTGACTCACTGGGATTGACACAATCTGTCAATTTCCCGACCCGGATCTCAGCCAATGGAGTATCTTCTCTTCTAGACTTGGTTATGACCAACTTCCCTGCTAATGTCTGCTGCTCTTCTTCTGCTCCAATCGGTTCTTCTGATCATGTGCTTGTCAAAGTGGACATCTCTCTGGCCATTCTCAGAGAGCCTCCTCAGCGTCGACGAGTCTGGCATTTCACTCAGGCCGACTGGGACGGTCTTCAAGCAGCCATCAATCGTCTGGATTGGTCTCCCATCTCCACTGCCTCTGACATCAATTCTTCCTGGGAATTCTTCCAAAGCAAACTGATCTCTCTCATGCACAGATTTATCCCATCTCGCCTTCAGTTGTCTTACCCTTCCTCCCGTCCATGGTACACTGAATCTTGTGGTGAGGCAGTTGCCCTGAAACAACTTGCCTTTGCCTCTTGGAAGGCTAATCCAACTGAAGGAAATCTCAGTTCCTTCCACCAAGCTCGGAACAAGTGTGTGTCTACCCTCAGGAGTGGTAGGAAGCACTATCTCTCCTCACTCAAGAATGAACTCTCAAACCTGTCTCCTTCCTCCAAATCCTGGTGGCGTCTGGTCAAATCGGTTTCTGGTGTTTGTTCCCCCTCCATCCCCTCCCTTACCTCAAATGGCCACACAGTTGACATCGCACGTGACAAAGCCGAATGCCTCAACTCTGTGTTTGCCTCAAAATCCTTAGTCCCAAACCCATCTCTCTCTGTTCCCACCTTTCCCAGTCGAACCAAACTACTCCTGGACTCTGTGACCTTCTCTCCTGACAAGGTGGAGGAGTTTTTGTCAAACCTCGACTCTGATTCTGCAACTGGACCAGATGGCATCAGCCCACGGGTCCTAAAATCCTGCTCTGCCGCTCTATCTCACCCTCTCTCTGTTCTTTTCACCCTATCTTTTGCTCAAGGTCATCTGCCAGCATCCTGGAAATCAGCAAACATTACCACTTTACACAAAAAAGGTGCAAAAACAGATCCTTGCAACTACAGACCAATCAGCCTGCTCCCAATTATCAGCAAAGTCATGGAATCCATCATTGCTTCGGATATGAAATCTTTCCTCTTCTCCAATGGCTTGATCTCTGATCATCAATTTGGTTTCAGACCAGGTCACTCTACTCTGGACATGCTGCTTCTGCTGTCTCAACAATGGATGGAGGTCCTCAATGCCAAACAGGAAATCAGAGCTGTCTCCCTTGACATATCACGTGCCTTCGATACGGTCTGGCACCCAGCTCTGCTCACCAAACTCTCCTCCTATGGTATCCATGGAAATCTCCATGCATGGCTTGCGGACTTCCTCTCTGGTCGTAGTCAACGTGTGGCCCTGAATGGATTTCTCTCATCTCCCCTTCCCGTTCAGGCTGGAGTTCCCCAAGGCAGTGTGCTGGGCCCTGTGCTTTTTCTGGTCTTTATCAATGATCTCTCCGACTCTCTGGAAAATCCTCTGTATCTCTTTGCTGATGACTCCACTCTCTGCCGCTCCATTCCTCTTCCCTCAGATCGGCAGTCTGCAGCCTCCTCACTCTCTGAAGACCTGGACAAAATCACAGACTGGTCAAACATGTGGAACATGTCTTTCAATCCTGACAAATCTCACACTCTTACTATGTCTCTCCGAAAAGATCGACTGGACAACCCTCCCATCTACTTTCTCAACAATCCTCTCCAAGAAGTTCTGTCGCTCAAGCTTTTGGGTCTCACCATCTGCCATGATCTTTCTTGGGAAAACCACATTTCCAAGCTGGCCTCCAAAGCCAGTCGCCGACTGGGCATCCTCCGTCGTGCGAAGTCCTTCCTAGGCACACATGAGCTCCTCACCACATACAAGGCTTTCATCCGCAGCTCAATGGAATACTGTTCTCCCCTATGGGCTGGTGCTCCTGCCTCACACCTGGCTCGGCTTCACGCTGTTGAATCCAAAGCTTTCAGAATCATTGGAATCTCCTGCGATGAAGCTATCTCTGAGGGCCTTTCACTCACTCACCGCAGGCAGGTAGGTGGTCTTTCTGTATTCTACCGACTCCTCTCCGGCCTTTCTCCCCCAGCTCTCTCTGTGCTCTGTCCCCCAAATATTCCTACAGTTCGCACAAGATCTGCCAGCCACCCTCTGATGGTTAAACTGCCGAAATCTCGGCTCTCTGTTCACCTTCACTCTTTCATTCCTCTTTTCTCCCGCCTCTGGAACAAACTCCCACACTCACTTCAATCACACTCCTCCCTCCAGGTCTTCAAAACAGCTGTTCACCACCATCTCTTATCTTCCCCCATCCAAAACCTTGATCTTTTCTACCCCCACTAATTCACCCCAGATCCACCTTGTTTGAAATTCCAACTTCTTTCCTGGAAGTCTTGGCAGTGTCCATATGTTTTATACCTCTCCCACCCCCCCCCCCCCCTTCCCATGCCTTCCCCCCAAAGCCCTCTCCCTCCCACAGTTCTCTCGATGTCTCCATGTCTCTCGGTCCCTGCTCTCAAATGTTGTGTTTGTGTCCTTCCCCCTCTCTCCCCATCTTGTCTACCGCTCCCGATGTTATTTGTTTTGTGTGTCTGTTTGTCTTTCTGTGTGATTAATGTTCGCTCTTTCACGAGCCTCGATCTTGTATACAAAAAAAACAAAAAAACAAACCCTTGTGACCTTCCCCCTCCCTCATTTGTCTCCCCCCTTTTGTCTCCCACATGACCTGTGCGCAATTGGGCGCCGAGGGGAGAGTGCGTGAGTCCTCCATTGTGCGCCCGGAACTCCCAGAACCAGCTGTCTGCATCGATGCACCACATTATGGACCACATGCCTGTGGCCGAGCACCACTTATGGACCCCATGGGTTGGGGCAAGGCCCCTCTGCTGGAACCGGCCATGAGGGCCCGAAATCTCGCTGGCGGACCTTGGCCACAGGGCACCGATGCCCCACAGGTGAACCACACGTAGTCGGCCCCTATGGGCCATAAATAAATACAAACGGACACGTTAGGTGCATTTTATTACAAATAGGCCGCCAGCAAAGGAAAAAGACAACATCTGGAAGAGAAATAATAATAGCCAGCAGAGGGAGCCGAAGAGCAAGAGATCACCTGCAGGGTTCGGGGTTGTTTGGTTATTTTTATTCATGAACATTGATGAACTATGATGACTGGGCACCGATTGGTGCCTGAGGGTGTATTGGTGCGTTTTTGGGTGCTTTCATGGTGCGTCGATGCAGAGCAGACTGTCTCCCCCCCCCCCCCCCCAGAAAGAACAATTACAGGTCCTGGGTTACGTTTTGTAAATAAAAGTAGCGTCAATTGTAAATAATGCTCCCCACCGTCAGTGTGTAGTTTGAAGACCATTCCGCAATTCGGTTAACTGTGGGCGTGAGTCTGTTAGGCAGGGTGCAATGGAGCAGCGGGACACATTTATTTATGTTTTAAAACTGTCGCACTCAGGGTCAGGTTAAAAGTAGAGGGAACTACACCTACGTGTCACACTAAATAAAAGTTGTAGGCCCGGGACGTGCCTAAGAGGAGGAGGGTGCAGTGTTGCGGATATGAGGTCTGTATTTTTTTTATTGTGTGCTTTATTATTATTATTGTTTATTCTGCGCCTCCTGCCTCCAGTGTTGTGTAAAAGTAAAAAGGGCGTCCCGGTAGTTATTCCATGAAACACCACATTGCAGGACCCGATAAAACCCTTGTTCAGTAGCTTATATCTTATTATGTGTTTTAGAGTAAGGCCTTGTCTTCCATTAAAATGACACTCCATTGCACCGAGTAAAAGAGATAGATTCCCTTCATTCCCATTCCCAAAAACCTCCATTTCCCCTTTCGTAATGGCCAAGCCTCAATTTGGCAATTACATCCCCTCCAAAGCCGCCATTGACCACGAGGCAGGGTTGGGGAAGAAAGGCGGGTCTCCACCTCGTCATAGAGGGGAGGAGTAAGTCGGCCCCGCTCATCCAACCCAGAACGAAGGGTTTGGCTTGAGAGGGCGGAGAGAGAATGCTTGGGGGAGGTTCGCAAAGGGTGAAGGGCGGGGCCTATATAACCCGCCGTGGGGACGCTCCCCAAAAAGGAGACAAGCAGATGAGTCCAAGAGAGTTGCAAAAAGGTCCAAGGCTGAGCTGAGCTGCGTGGTGAGGTGCAAAGGAAAGAGCTGGGTCGTCAGAGCAGAGCTGAGTTGTGAGGTCCAAAAGCAGAGGTCATCCAGGGAAGCGCAAAAGCCTGCTATTCGTCACCTTGCTCGCCAGCGGCAGCGTCTACAGCAGCAGCAGCAACAACTCTCGCCAGCCGCTTAGGGACCTGGACGGCAGTTCGGAGCAGGGCCGCGAAGGAACGGCGGCTGCAGAACGTGCGGATCGTGCTGCCGGACCCAGTGGACTTTCCTCTCCTTCCAGTCAATCCACTCTGCAATTCCCCGCGTGAGTCTGTGTCTTCGTTTGTTCTGTCCTGGGTATTAAGTAAGCCTGTTAGATAAGCTAGTAATTTGCACTGTGTCGCCTGCGTCTCATGTCCCTTGTAAATAATCGTGACTGTTCTTCTTGCTTGTGTATGTGTACATAATAAACCCCGTTACTCTTCTGTACGTCTTCTTCTTCCTCCTTGCATTCGGTCGCTTTAGAGTTTTCCAGATTGAGTATCTGTGGCGCGATACGGCCAGCGTTTGGGTGAATCGGGTGAATCGGGTTTAGTCGGGGAACAACTGTTCGGCCGCGGTTACACCACCGCTCGGTAAAAAATAACATCTAATCCGCGGACCGTAACAATATATATAGATATATATATATATATCTATATATATATATATATATATATATATACATACATACATACATACATACATACATACATACATACATACATACATATATATATATATATATTATGGACAAACAGTTCTTTGTACGTAGGTACATAATAAATAGAAGCTTTATGATTACAGGCAAGCATCACCTGCTGCTAGATATAAATTTAGGTTTATTTGTTTATTTATTTTACGGATGCCTTTACGTTTTATTTACATAAATTTTAATTTACGTGTGCTTTTTCTTTTTTTCATTTACGGACATTATTGTCATGTTTATTTCATTCACCGTTTGCTGTTATCGAAATAAAAAATTTCAAATTTTAGTTATTGATTGAGGTTTTTTTTTTTAATGTATGTGTTTACAATTTTTTATGTACATTTTCATTTAAGGATGCTTGCCGACGGTTCTTTGATTTTTCCCGTTATACCGGCTACAATATCCGTCCCCTCGGCAAATTTCAGCTTCAATGACAACCAGAAGATACCGAGCATTAATATCAGTCAGTCAGTCGTTAGAAAGAGCTTTATATATTAAATCTATATTATAAAACGAGCCATGTCTGTCTGTCTGTCTGTTTGTCGTGTTATAACTTGAGAACAGATTAATGGATTTAAAGAAATCCAACTACGTTGGATTTGGGTTGCTCCCGGGAATGTTTGTGATCCAAATATATATATATATATATATATATTTTCATTTTTTATTTTAATGGTACATGGACATGCGTGTCAAAACAGCAAATGCCAACACGTGACAATTCACTTGGCCTCTACCAGGCCTCCCGCGCGAAGCGAGCAAGCGGGCGGGCGTGCAACCCACCTCCTCAGCCGTGCAATGTCCTCCCGGGATCGGCACGGGAACTGCGGCTCTGCGTTCTTGGTGCTCTGCCTTTTTACGAACACCCCGCACGCAATCTCTCCTTGTTTCGGAAACACAGGTCACATCCCGCACGCAGTCGCTCGCCAATATCCGATACGAAGAGGGGAGAGTCGATGGCAAAGGAATACGTGAGGGCCAAACGAGAGAGAAAACAAGAGAGCAGAGAGAGAGTCCAGGTCAAGCCGAAGGTCCAAGTGCGCAAGAAGGAAGTCCAAATCGAGAGCACAAAGGGATAGAGAGAATGTATCGGTCCACGACAATTTGCTCTCGCATCCAGCACAACAAGAAAAAGACGCCGGCTCACGGTTCGTGTTCTGGCTCCTCGTCTGATGTCACCGGCCCTTCTCCTTCAATCAGTGCGTCGCTTCTTGACCACCCGAATGTCCCTCGCCCATCAGTCCCCCACCATTGGCCGAGCACCTAGCGCTCTCCCCCAATCCGAGGGAAGCATCTTGCCCCTCCCCTGGCCAATCACCAGTCCTCTCCAACTCTGCCAATCGGCGACCTGCTTCTTACTCGCCCTTTTCCTTGGCCAATTGTTGCCCCTCTGAGCGTGTTCATTGCCTGCCTGCTTGACGTTTCATTGCCATGGTGTCGCAATGCGCGGCCGCTTCCTGACTGTTCTTCCAGTAAGTTATATTATTATCGTGGTGGAGGGGGGAATTTAAGTAGTGTTTGTGTGGTGTAACTATTGGGCCTAACTAATGTCTATTGTGCGTTGCCATATGGGACACATGGATGATCACAGGTTTGACACACCGGGGAATGAGCTTAATCCCTATTCTATCTAACAAGCCCCATTCCTCGTAATGGGTTCGAAGATACACTTAATCCGACATATGGGCTAGACAGGTCCTCTACTTATTTACATCGAGATGGTTCTTGCTACCCATGGTCATCGGAGCACCTACCTATGCAGATCTGCCTAAATCTATATATCCCCTACCCCAAAATTCATAACAATACTAACATACCACACGTCGTGAGAGAGGAAAGGGCCTTTTTAAACAGGATAATGACTGTATCTGAGTTGCTGTGTTGTCATGATTTACACCAATCATAATATAATTATTTTGAACAGATTTCTTTGTAATATTCGTGATATTACATTTTTATATGCAATTTAATTTGAAGATTTAAATTGAAGAAATAAAAATGTTTCAAAAAGGAACGCCTGAGCACATACAAATGGGAGCGGTACTCTCCGGAGCTTCAGCTCTTTTATCCATAGCTAAATATTTATGGTGGCTCCTCATTTGCCAATGGCTTATACATATCTCATTGAAATCCAACATGTTTTCCATGACTTGTTGTGCAGTGGTTTATTTGCTAACTTTGTCCCATTTGACATAAATATGGGTTTCTTGCAACATTTTGGCTGAAAGATGGACAGCACGTGCACAGCTTAGATATCATACTGGTTTCACTTATTAATCTGGCTCCTGGCATTGACCTATACCCTCACATGCAGACAACCTATTATATTATATGCCTATTGTCTTGACAGTCTGTTTTGTCCGATTATGAGCAGATTCTTAAAAAAGCAGTTCTTTCAATACCAGCCAGGGTATACAACGGTGAAAACGAAGTCATGAAGTGAGGGCAACACGATTGAGGTAGACTTCTTCGGAATGGGCAACATCACACCTTCTTTGATGCAACCCAGTTGGAAGTGTGTAATAACATTGCTTGTCCATATTTACCACCACATGGTAATCACCTGGGCATCTAATTATGGCGGGTGGCATGCTTGGGCTTATTCTACCAACCTGCCAACATAATTAGGTGGAAAGTACTTTGGAATTGTCAACTACGCTGGTAAACTTTAATGATGCATAAACGCACACTCATCATATCATGTGAAGGAACCTTTTAATTGATGTTGCATGGTGTGTTTCGGAGTAATTCGTATCACCAAATGAGAAAGGGCAGTGAAGTTCGATCTGCCTGATTTTTTTTTTTTTTTTTTTTTTTTCAAATGCAATGAAGTTATTTGAAAATGTAGTCAGAAATCTTTGGAACAAAGCGTTTTAGTTTACATAATTGAAAAGAATGTTGTGATTTAATGTCTCGTCTATCATTCAACGAAAATAAGAAAATTATAGGCCGAACCGAAGCTAGTTATATGATCCAACCATTTAGTGCTGTTTACAAACCTCGAGTAATGTGAGGCATGATTGCCCGTCCCACCTCATCTCTACCCATTACATCCTCCCATAACGTATTTTTGTTCGTTATGGAGAACATTTTTATATAGCATGCAAAATTACCAACTATATGTACTGCCAGTCAGAGAAGTTTCCTAAAGCGAGAATCTTACTCCACCTTACTCTATGTCAATAAATCGACTCGATAATCATATTTAACAAGAGTGGTTTCGCCAAAGTGTAGTATTCACCTCAAAGTAATAACACGTTTAATACAGATGACGTAATATTACAATACCTTGTCACATGAATTATGGGAAAAAATGTAATCCAGCACACCTGTGGTAATTTTGCTTGCCAATACAATTTTAGGAGGATAATGCAAGAAGCATCATGTATGAAAATAAAAGTAGGTAGGTTTCTAAGATTTTTCTAAGCATTCTCATGCCAAAGGTTTTAAAAGATTTTTCTAAGATTAAAAAAAAAAAGATTTTTTAAAAGAATTTTTAGATTTTTCTAAGATTTAAAAAAAAGATTTTTATAAGATGGTTTTTCTAAGATTAAAAAAATACTTTTTAAAGATGATTTTTCAAAGTTTTAAAAAAGATTTAAAAAAAGTTTTTTAGAGATTTTTCTAAGATTTTTTAAAAGATGATTTTTCTAAGATTAAAAAAATACTTTTTAAAGATGATTTTTTTAAAGAATTTAAAAAAACGATATTTTCAATATTTTTTTAAAGATTATTTTTCTCAGATTGTTTCTCATTTTTTTTCTTGACATCTAATGTGCTTCCATACTTGACACAAGATAATATGGTTATAGCCACCTGATCACAACCCACCCTGCTCGATACAGACCATGGTGATTGCCTCCAATTTTATCAGGACAACAGATTTTTTCAGGTCCCATGGACTACTTTATAACCATCCCGGCTGTATTTTCACAGAACTTCCAGTTTTTCCAGCATTTTATACAAAGCGATTTCGTTATAGAGCTGCCATTTATTATTCAAAGTATTTCTGACATCAATCGGAGATGAGAAAAAAAAAATAGCCTCTAAGTTGCCAAAGTTGTATTTTTTGCACTCCGTGTGCTGTTGCACTCTTTTTAGTAAGCAATAACTCATCACTCCCAGCTTTGCCCTTATATTGAAGATTGATTTCCCTTGCAACTCGCTTTTTTCGTAATTATCAGTTCCCCATATCCTGCTAAATACCTCTCGATGGAAATGCCCTTTTGTATGAAAACCCATTAATTTGCACAGCATTTGTACATATTGGTTTCTTGTTTGTTAGCGTCAACACTAAAAGCTTTTTGGCTGCCAGAACAGCATCAATTTATTTTGCTTCAGGCTTTTCTTGGCCATTTAATTGCAGAAAACTTGCTCGACCGTATGAACAAAGTATTCTGTGCCAGTCACTTAAAACAACAGGCCCAAGTTCATTTAAAGATCTATAATTCATTTTTTGGGGTTCATATAGGAGTGGCATGATAATAGTTTTGGCTAATTCTCAAAGCTTGTATTTATTAATCCATTATATTTTCAAATATAATTTGGTACAGTCTAATTTCACATCATAGCAGGTGATACATGGGGATCAGAAAACATTTTCCAGGGTGTAAATTCCAATTGTTATGTACTTTTTACGGCGTAACCTGTATGGCAATGCCGTCTGGAACAGCATTTGTCTGTCCGTCCGTCCGGTGTATGTATGTCCCTTCCGCCAGCATTTTATGGTTTTATTCCTTTTAAAATTCGCTTTCTCTGCAACTGTTGGTCCGTTTGACACGAAATTTTCACCAAAGGAGCGCATCCTCATGCATAATTTTTAATGATAATTATGACGTCATAGGTCACGTGGTACGGGCGTGGTACATCTTGGACAAACCGAAAAACTTTGTACCTCTATATCTCCGAACCTTGAAAGGTAGCTCATTATAAAGTAATCCCCATGGCGAATAACATATGGTAATGATTATGTCATCGGTGCCTTCATTATGACGTAATAAATCGACAAGTAGAACGCTTGATCCGATCAGTATGAAATTTCTTGAGTGTGATTTAGGGATAAATTGGATCGAGAAAAAAATTTGATAACGTCATTGGTGACGTGGTTCTGCAGCCATATTTTAACGGCATAGTCCTTAGGGCAATGCCATCTGGAACAACGTTTGTCTGTCCGTCCGGTGTATGTATGTGTCAATGTCCCTCACAAACATTGACCAGAGCTGAGGCTCTGGTCACATGACAGGCGGACAGCAGATCCTCCACCCAGAAGATCCTCCACCCAGAAGATCCAAGCCTGGCTACGCCGTTGTTAGACAATCTATCGGTCTTGTTTTAAACATATTAGACGACGCATTTATGACATTTTGATTTCAAATAATTTTTGTCATATCCTTGAATTTGCTTCCAAAATTGAACCACTTTTGCCACCATGACTAGTTAAGGCCGATCCATGTCAATGGGCCTGTCGTGATTCCATGAGATTTGAAAGACTATATGATCCACAATAAAAAAAACACATTAGATCAGGTAGTCAGTGGGCCCAACCCTCAAATTTAACTTACTGCTACCATTTGGGGAGAATATTCCGTATGCTATTTCTCAAGTAGTATAACATCTCAAGTTTACATTTTCACATAATGGACATTTGAAATGTGCAGCTTTATATAAAAATAATGTTTTAATGACAGACATGGTAATTTTAGTAATGTATACTTTTTTTTTTCATTATTACTGTCACTGTGTCTGTGCCATATTAATTAATTTGTCTGCGCCCGTTGGACTCTAGACCGAAACGGGGGCTTATGGATTGGGTCTCGTCCACGTCCGTCCACAAATATATCTCAGAGATGTATCGACCAATTTTGTTCATACTTGGCAAACAGACAATACGGTACATGATGGTATACATATGCAAATCATTTTGTTTCGCGATGCGACCAAAGATGGCCAACTGGCGGCCATTATATTTGTAAAAAACCCGATGTTTAACATGTCCTCACCCATTTCTCAGACATGCATTTACCGATGTTGTTCACTCTTGGCACACAGATAATGAATGATCACTTACATAAGCACATCATTTCCTTTCAAGACCAGATCCAAGATGGCTGACTAGTGGCCATATACACATTTAGTTGTAAAAAACAAATCCACTATTGAACTCGTCCTCAACTATTTCTCGGAGAGGCATTTACCGATCTTTTTCAAACTTGGCAAGCCGATAAGAAATGATCGCTTACATATACACATTTCCTGATGAGATAATATCCAAGATGGCCGACTGGTGGCCATTTTATTACTTAACGAACGAAGAACGTTCTTCGAAGAATGTGTCCCCATCCATGTCTCAGACATGCATGGACAGATTTTGTTCAAACTTAGTACAAATACAATACATGAGAGTATACATAAGAAGATTTTATGTTGTAATCCGACCAAAAATGGCTGACTGGAGGCCTTTAACTCCATACAACAAAACTACTAAAACCACGGAGGCTATGACATTTTATGTCTTTTTCTCCTTGTTCAGGATTAATTTTCTTGTACTTTAAGATAATGCCTATATTATGCATATAATTATAATTTAACTTCCTTTTCTTAACAAACACATCTACTCATATTGGTTTACATGTTTCACAATTTCTTAATGCTGATTTACCTCTGATACCAAATCCAAATCCATACAAATACACTCTACTGTTGAAACATCACATGAAATCTTCAGTATCCACATCTTGAGAAATTTCATTCACTTCATTGCCTGTGCTCTGGTTGTCACGTGACTTACGCATCAGTACATCAGGTATACTCACAAGACATTAGTTCCATAACAGCATCTGGGGCAGGAAGTCCACTCATCCAGTCAGGTGTGAGCTCATTATTGTCACTTGATGATTTCCATCCATGCCCAATAGGACTGGGTATATCTGGAAACTGTGGCAAGCATCATCTCCAAATGCTGGCCTGGTAGTTGCATCGCATGTTGTGTTTTGAAGACCGTCTTGACACGGTGGCAATTGTCGGGATTCAACATAACCTTGTTTTGTACAGAAAATGTTGTAGCGAAGCTTGTTGACGTCAATTACAGTTGGTGAACTATAAAGGTGGCACAGGGAAGCTTCGAGTGAAATTCCTGGGAGACCTCTCATTGCTCCCCGAGCTGCCTCCGATGCCTCCTGACAACAAGGACTGGCCTTTACCAGTTTAAGTGGATTCAGTTTACCACGACGAGCAAGTGTCTCCACACCGTCACATTCTGTAGAGGTTTGTAACCCAGGCAATGCTTTGCACACATTCACACCAAGGGCAGCAGTCATTTTCTGAGTGCATATCTTGTCCGATTCTGTGTTCCCAGCTTCATATAAGCAGGAGCTGAAACTGACCTGCTCTGTGCAACGAAAAGTAAGAGTACATCTGTATCTTCACAACTAACCAAGAGCATGGCTACCAAGTAAGACCATACGAGTGTCTGCTTCTTCCTGTTTGCAGTTTCGGGGCACGATTTCCGGTGTCTTCTTCAGTGACTTTAACACCCTCGTTTTCATTTGCAAGATACAGCAATTTCCCATTCAAATTCTTGTATACTTATGTGTTTTCCATTCATGGCACAGAAATAGTATCAGGTTAAGTTAGTCACGTGAAAAAGTAAGTACACCCCATGTAAAGTTTTGACTTTTTCAACATATTTCAACATACAGCTATTTGATCTTCATTTCAACAATATTGATAGATAAAGGTGATATAATATAACAAATATCATGAAACATTTACATTTTGTAGTCCATTGTATAATTTAAATAAGCATAAATGCAAATTTCGCATGTGGAAAAAGTAAGTGCACCCTTGGCTCTAATAGGTGGTATTGCCCCCTTTGGCAGAAACAACCTCAAGTAGGCATTTCTTAATAACTGTCTACCAGTCTCTGACATCGACTGGGAGAAATTTTTGCCCACTCCTCCATGCAGAATTCTTTCAGCTGTGCGATGTTTGAGGGGTTTCCTGCATGCACAGCTCGTTTAAAATCCCCCCACAACATCTCGATGGGATTTAGATCCGGGCTTTGACTTGGCCATCCCAGAACCCTCCATTTCTTTCTTTTCAGCCATTCCTTGGTGGAATTACTGGCATGTTTAGGGTCATTGTCATGTTGCAAGGTCCACCTTCGGTTGAGCTTCAAATTTCCGACAGATGGCCTCACATTATCCTCAAGCACCCTCTGGTACAATGAAGAATTCATAGTGGATTCTATCATGGTGAGCTGCCCAGGCCCTGATGCAGGAAAGCTGCCCAAAACCATAATATTTCCACCACCATCAGGTTCTTGTGATCAAATGCTGTCTTTGGTTTTCGCCAAACATGTCTTCTGGTACTGTGGCCAAATAGCTCTACCTTTGACTCATCTGTCCAGAGCGCATTATTCCAGAAGTCCTGGTCGTTGCCCAGGTGTTCATTGGCAAACTTTAGTCTTGCCCTGATGTTCTTTCTGGACACCAAATGTTTCCTTGTGGCAAACCTCCCATGTAGATCAAATTTGTGCAGCCTCTTTCTAATGGTAGACTCGTGCACTTTGACATCAACAGTGGCATGAGCTACCTGTAGGTCCCGTGATGACATTCTGGGGTTCTTAGAGACTTCTTTCAGCATCTTGCGTTCTGCTCTCGGGCTGAACTTGCTGGGGCGGCCTGGCCTGAACAAGTTGGCAGTTGTTTGGAATCTTCTCCACTTGTAGATGATCTTCCGGACAGTCGAATGATTGATTTCAAATTGTTTGGAGATCTTTTTAAATCCCTTCCCAGACTCGTAGGCATCTATAACCTTCTTTCTGAAGGCCTCAGAGAGCTCTTTTGATCTAGGCATGGTGACGCCGCACACTTCAACAACAAAGAGCAAACCAAACTAAATGTCTGAGGTTTAAATAAGACAGGTTCCTCCAAGATCCTCTCTAACGATTTTCTCATCATTTGCACCTGAGCTGGTGCACCTGATTCTAATTTTAGGTGTTTGAAGTAGTGATAAATGTAGGGGTGTACTTACTTTTTCCACATGCGAAATTTGCATTTATGTTTATTTAAATTATACAATGGACTACAAAATGTAAATGTTTCATGATATTTGTTATATTATATCACCTTTATCTATCAATATTGTTGAAATGAAGATCAAATAGCTGTATGTTGAAATATGTTGAAAAAGTCAAAACTTTACATGGGGTGTACTTTTTCACGTGACTGTATGTGCATCCAAAAAATTAAACGAATAAGCTCCCTTTGTTATTTTTAATGATTCTTTAGCGCACCTCGAACGTCGTTCCGGCGAGCTTATGGGATGGTGTGTCCATCCGTCTGTCAGTCAGTAAGCACTTGCACCTTCTTCTCCAAAACTGCTGATGTGATTGTATCCAAAAAAACAAAACAAAACCACCTTTAGAGGCCATTTTTCCCCGCAAAGCGGGGGTTGGCCTTTTTCGGGAACCATGGTTGTTGTTGTTTTTTGGTCCCCTTTTTGAAGCAATGTTTTACGGCCGGATGCCCTTCCTGACGCCAACCCTTTTTGCTGCCTTTAACGACAAACAGGGAATTACCAGTGAACTGGTACTCAATTAGCCGACCTCGGAAGGATGACAGGCTGAGTCAACCCCCCTGGCGTTAATTCAGCGATTGACCGGGATTCAAACCCAGGATCCAAGGATCCTAAGCCGGCACCCTAGCCGCTAGCCCAACACCAGGGTTTGATTGTATCCAAACATGGCACAAATTATATTTTGAATGTTGCAACTGAACTTTGTTCACGACATTAAAAAAATCGGGGACTAAGGGGTCTACCATTTTAGTTGTAAAATTTGATCGAGGTTTGACCCCCTAAATTATGTATTTGCTTTCTTCTTAGAAACTACACACACAATTTCGATGAAACTAGATCACAACCTTCATCACCCGTGATGTACCAAAGTTTGTTCACGGCATTGGAAAAATCGGGGTCCAGGAGGGTCTACAGTAGGGGATGGGGGTGATTGCCCCCCCCCCCCCAAATAGGTATTTTGTTTGTTTGTTTGAAGTCTTATTATTACGTTAGTATTGTTATGTCTGTAGGGGAAAACGATGAAATACCTTCGTCGAGATAGAAAGGTGTAGATTAGCATGCTCCGGGTGAGGCGAAGAAGAAGCCCACCTCGATGTAACTAATTATGGAATCTGTATAGAATAAGATCGTATATGTGTCTCCATACAAGTAGTGTAGCTATGCTAATTAGGTAGGGCTTAAGGATAAACCCCAGTGTGTAATTGCCCTGTGATTTTTTCCCTTCGTTGTTATTGCATCAAAAAGGGCCGCCATTACAACAACTATAACAAATGGACTCAGTTGCTCACAGCGCCGCCAGGTCCGACAAACCCGGCACATTTGCCTACCATGCCAGTCAAGCCCCATCTCACAGCCTTCGACGTCATCCGAACATTCCCAAAGAGAGATTAGACTCCCCCCCCCCCCCCCAACAACTCATAACGAGGAGGCCACGCCCTGGCCTTCGTGATTGGTGAAGGCGCGATGGGATGATTGAGTAGAGCTTGGTGATTGGACAGAGTGTGACGTCAGTATGGAACATTCGAGAGCTGAGGGGGAAGAGAGCACGGTCTGGCCATCTTGCTCTGTCTTTGTCCTGACATTCATAGAAGGTGGTCGCATTTCCTCTTTTGTCCTGACATCTCGTTGTGGGCGGCCTCTGGTTTTGTCTTGGTCGCGCTGGCAAACGGTTGTGGTTGTGCTGTGTCCTTTTGTAAAGCCTTGGATAGTAACGGAGGAAGAAGAAGTCGTCTCATCAATTTCTTTGTCTCGATTCCTTGGTTGAAGGCGGGCGTGGGTCGTGCTGGCGGGGTTTTGCTCGCGTGTGCGCCTGTGGCCTGTGAGGAGGAATAAGGCGGCAGTTTAAGGAACTCTTGGTGTCGGTCAGAGGGAGATAAAAGCAAAAGGGGGACCGGCCACACAAACTCACCTCACGTTTGTGGCAACTTGAAGAGGAGCTAATCACCATCTGGTGATTTTCCAGCGCGCGGCTGCGGCCCACTTTGTGCTTCCGGCCTCATTTGATGCCCTCGCTTGAACAACAACGCTAAGTGCCGGCACTATAAACAACATTTTATTGTCACTATCTTTTCCCATGTTTGTATTTGAGTCTGACTGGAGGGTCCCTTTTTTAGAAATTCTAGTTTACCTCACCTTTCATTGTCTTTTGCATTACTGTAAATAAATTTATGTTTGTTGAATTTTACTTTCTGTCCTGGTTCATTTCTTTGTTTTGTGGGTTCGGAATAACCCCGTGTGTTTCCGATCAGATAAGACCTCAAACCTTCCCGCTCGTGCAAAAACATAATCCCGCCAAGGTTCGGAATACGCCTCGTTCAGAGTTTAAGCTCATTTCGGCCATTCGTCCTCTTGGGGGTCTTCACCCCGGGGACGCGACAGTATGATTATGCATGCTGATCTGTCTTCTAGGAACCATTGAAATTGGTTTAAAATACCTTGATACTGTTTAAAATAGCGTAATACTGTTTAAAATACCTATAGTCAGTGTAGTATACTGCTTTATCCTTCCAGGTGAGTGCCCAGTGGTATTGCCCCTATTTATTTTTTTATAATGTCCTGGTACGTCCTTCAGGAAATTGTTGTTTTTTGAATGAAGCTGCATATTTCAGATGTCCATTGTCCATTATGTGAAAATGTAAACTTCAGATTTTTTTGTTTTTTTGGTTTTTGTTTACAAGATCGAGGCTCGTGAAAGAGCGAACATTAATCACACAAAAAGTCAAACCGACACATAAAACACAAAAAAAAGCATTCTGAGTATTGCGCTGCAATACATGTCCCCTACCAAAGTTCAAAGTGCCATAACTTTGTCAAAAATGATCGAATATGCAAATTTATGCACGGTTGATGCTGGTTTTCAAACTTGATCTGAGGTATGCTGAGACACGTGTGTCACGCCTCGCCTCGTTGATAAGCCCGCAAGGTCGCTCCGTGGAGCGGCCTGCACGTATTGCACTGTGTGCATTATATAAATTATTACCAACTCACGGTCTGAGGTACTAGCGATTCAAGAGATATCCATTTTTTTATGGCACATTGCAGAAGCCAATGCGAGGTTTCTTCTTCCTCAGCTTGTCACAACTCTGTCAAATGCGATCGAGTTAAAAAAGTCAGAATTTGACCAAATCTGTTTTATTCGTTTGTTAATATACCTCAGCTATTGACAAATCTTAAATTAGAATTTTATTTGAGGTTAAAATGACCGCGACAGGTCGTGTCCAACGATGCTTTCAGTCTGTACATGTGATAAATAATTAAATCCGCACATGTGATGCCTCTTCTTCTTCACGCAATAACAACTTCTAGCTTCCAGACCGTACATCCAATCATCCTGAAATTTTGCACACTTGTTACTCTTCATGACGTCTACTATAGTATGAAGTTTCACGTCGATCAATAAAGCAATTCAAGAGATATCCATTGAAAAAACATTTTCGTTTAATTAACGATATCTGCCAAACCACGTGAGCTATCGCAAATTCCAAAAGGATATTTTAGTAGACTGACATGCGGAACAGATCTGTGAAGATTCCCCTCGATTGGATCAAAAATGAGGGAGGGGCTCGGTTTTAAAAGTTCATGCTTAAAAACGTCATAACTCTGAAACCATGTGACGCATGACGTCATGCTCGCTGACTTATTTGTTCGTCATGGGTATGCGATTCTGCTTGAAAAGTTTGGCCTCGATCTGTTCAGCCGTTGCAGAGAAAAAGGGGTTTTCGTGTTTTCACGAAAAACAATATGGCGCCCGAACCACGTGACCTGTGACGTCATAATTACCATTAAAATATTCTACAGACCGAGTCCCTCCTATGGTGAAAATTTGATCTCAATAGGTCCTATTATTGCAGAGAAAATCTTTTTTAAAGGAAATTAAAACTTAAAATGGCACTGAATTAAGGATCATCAGAATTATCAGAAATCCCAAAGTTCAAAGTGCCATAACTTTGTCAAAAATGATTGAAACGTCGTGAAGTTAGAACTTGATCTGTAACGTATCATGAGGAAACGATGTGCCAAGTTTTAAATCATTAGCATTAAGCGTTTAGAACAAAAGTCCGGAAAACTGTTCTTTGCGTGACGGACTGACGGACTGACGGACTGACGGACTGACGGACGGAGGGACGGCGTGCAAACCTATAGTCCCCTCTGGTGTACACCGGGAGGGGACTAATAAGGGGAGCGGTAGACACGATGGGGAGAGAGGGGGAAGGACACAAATACAACATTTGAGAGCAGGGACATCGGGAGAAATGTGGGAGGGGGAGGTGGGAGAGGTATAAAACATATGAACACTGCAAGGACTTCCAGGAAAGAAGTTGGAATTTCAAAAAAAAAGTGTATCTGGGGTGAATTAGTGGGAGTAGAAAAGATCAAGGTTTTGTATGGGGGAAGATAGGAGATGGTGGTGAACAGCTGTTTTAAAGACCTGGAGGGAGGAGTGGGATTGAAGGGAGTGGGGGAGTTTGTTCCAGAGGTGGGAGAAAAGGGGAATGAAAGAGAGAAGGTGAGTAGAGAGCCTAGATTTTGTCAGTTTAACCATAAGAGGGTTGCAGGCAGATCTTGTGCGACCTGAAGGAATATTGGGGGGACAGAGCACAGAGAGCGCTGGGGGATCAAGGCTGCGGAGGAGTCGGTAGAAGACAGAAAGACCACCAACCTGTCTGCGGTGAGTGAGTGAAAGGCCCTCGGAGTTAGCTTCATCGCAGGAGATTCCAGTGATTCTGAAAGCTTTGCTTTCTACGGCGTGAAGCCGAGCTAGGTGTGAGGCAGGAGCACCAGCCCATAGGGGAGAGCAGTATTCCATTGAGCTGCGGATGAAAGCCTTATATGTGGTGAGGAGCTCAGGTGTGCCAAGGAAGGACTTCGCACGACGGAGGATGCCCAGTCGGCGACTGGCTTTGGAGACCAGCTTGGAAATGTGGTTTTCCCAAGAAAGATCATGGCAGATAGTGAGACCCAAAAGCTTGAGCGACAGAACTTCTTGGAGAGGATTGTTGAGAAAGTAGATGGGAGGGTTTTCCAGTCGGTCCTTTCGGAGAGACATTATAAGACGGTGAGATTTGTCAGGATTGAAAGACATGTTCCACTTGTTTGACCAGTCTGTGATTATGTCCAGGTCTGCAGAGAGTGAGGAGGCTGCAGACTGCCGATCTGAGGGATGAGGAATGGAGCGGCAGATAGTGGAGTCATCAGCAAAGAGATAGAGAGGATTTTCCAGAGAGTCGGAGAGATCATTGATGAAGACCAGAAATAGCACAGGGCCCAGAACACTACCTTGGGGAACTCCAGCCAGAACAGGAAGGGGAGATGAGAGAAATCCATTCAGGGCCACACGTTGCCTACGACCAGAGAGGAAGTCTGCAGGCCATGAGTGGAGATTTCCATGGATACCAAAGGAGGAGAGTTTGGTGAGCAGAGCGGGGTGCCAGACCGTATCGAAGGCATGTGACATGTCAAGTGAGACAGCTCTGATTTCCTGTTTTTGGCATTGAGGACCTCCATCCATTGTTGAGACAGCAGAAGCAACATGTCCAGAGTAGAATGACCTGGTCTGAATCCAAATTGATGATCAGAGATCAAGCCATTGGAGAAGAGGAGGGATTTGATATCCGAAGCAATGATGGATTCCATGACTTTACTGATAATTGGAAGCAGGCTGATTGGTCTGTAGTTGCAAGGATCTGTTTTTGCACATTTTTTGTGTAAAGCGGTAATTTTTTGCTGATTTCCAAGATGCTGGCAGATGACCTTGAGCAAAAGAGAGGGAGAAAAGAACAGAGAGAGAGTGAGATAGAGCGGTAGAGCAGGATTTAGGACCCGTGGGCTGATGCCGTCTGGTCCAGTTGCAGAATCAGAGTCGAGGTTTGACAAAAACTTCTCCACCTTGTCAGAAAAGAAGGACACAGAGTCCAGGAGATATAATACTACTTGAAAAATAGAATGTGGATTCCCCTCCCCTGCCCCCCCCCCCCCTCCCAAGTTACAGTAACCCATATTTGCCCATGGATTATGGTCAAATCAACAGTTCCAGCCTCCTGGGAATGTACGCCTTTGTCAATATCAGAAGTGTCTGTACTGGTGATTTTTTTCATTCCTCCAAACGGTGATCTCATAAGCATTTCACACACACACACACACACACATACACACACACACACACACACACACACACACACACACACACTCACACGCGCACACACAAACTCACGCGCACACAGACACACGCACACACGGACACACACACACACACGGACACATGCACACAGGCACACATACACACATATATACACACTCACACACACAAATAGACACACACACAATTGCCCATTGCTAAATGCAATGTCAGCTGCTCCATTCTTACCAGTTACCAGTATCAATCAATTTATATAGGTGTGAGTGTTAGGGTTAGGGTTAGTCATTTCTGCAATGCTCAGACACCCGTTGGGTCTTTTATAGAATGCACATAAAGCGCAAAGTGCCATTTCAACTGTAATATCACATTTCCTCGCTATATTTCAACATAGGGGTTTGTGCTCCTGCTACATCGCAATTGTCATGATGTAAACATTTCCTCGCTGATGTCCTTGCAGGTTTCCTCCTCACCATGTTGATGACGATGATGACGTGGCTTTATCCTGACACCTCGTAAAATTCCCTGCTTTGGCCCATGCCTGGAATTGAGTTGTTTATAGTGTCGTGGAAGTGTGTAGGGACTCAAGACGCCAATGGTCGGAAACAGGTTTACAAAAGATCACAACTTTATTAACTGGTTGTTCACTTCATTCCAATACCAAATAACTACCGTTTAACTCAATGGACCAGGTAACTCTATCCGCATAGTCCCTCTTTCGTGGCTGCAGCGCCGTACTCGTGGTACGCGCTCATTCCGTCGGGCAGGGCTTCTGAGGATGAGTGCTCCTGAGTCGAGGAGATGTTCACTCTTTTATGGGCACCGCAGTATTAATCCTTCCTCCGCTAATCCTAATCCGTTCTCCGCAAACGTTACTCGGTCGCCTCACTGGCACCAGCTCGCTCCCCTCCTGCTGCGAGTTCCATTTACCAAACAATAGGGGGGTGCTCCAGCCTGGGGCTGTGACCAGGTGGACAAGAGATTACCATGTTCGTGCACATTCCTGACATTCATTTACGAAATCGTCTATCTGCTTCGTTACCAGTCCCAATCAATGAGTTACCAGTCCCAATCAATGAGTTACATTTCCACAATTCCCTCATCTTTTTGTTTTTGTTTATATTAACCATTAATCTAAACATCAATATAAGTAAACAATCAATCACTGCAAGTAAACATCAATACAAGTATAAGTAAATAATCAATCACTGCAAGTAAACATCATTATAAGTATAAGTAAATAATCAATATCTACAAGTAAATATCAATACAAGTATTCAAACCATAACTTTGGTAATCAAATTCCCTTAGGCATACACCGTCATCCTGCAAGAATCACAAAACATTTCGTTGGTCATTGACTCCTTCCATATTGTTCAATCTATTGCATTTGCATCACAAATATCTTTTCAAAACAACACTTCACCATCACCAAGATACAACAATTTCACTTCATTTTCAAGTTTTGTAAAGCATCTGCACCATCTGGCAAAAACGTTTGCCTCCACACAAATGTTGACTTTGTTTGAAAGGAAGGGCTGATCACTTGTGTTTGAATCCAGGTATGAAACATTTTCTCCTAATGTCTTCATAGCACCTGCACTACTTTGTGTAGGATTTCGCTGTTGTGGTAACATTGCGGAGTCATAGACTGACCCTGCTCTCCATGTAGCATTCTTGCCACTTTTTGCTGTAAACCATAGTAATTCCTGAACAAGGCCTTCACCCAGTTGTAGTCGACTTGCCTCCTCCCTCATTGTGAGTGGGCAGCAAGTATTGGTGTGACGTTGATTGGCCAGCAAGATGTGGAACAGGGATGCCGGATGCATCCACAATGATGTTGGGACCATGGTGTTCAGGTCATCCATGGTCCATACCAGGAGTGGCCCGCAGAATCGTGCACAGCTGTTGTGAAAAGGCACAGCCATTGGTTTGCAGCTCCATGCTGGCTCCCCGGAAGTTGGTGAAGTAATAACATATGTCCCCGCATTTCACAGAGGTTGCAGGTAAGGTGTCGTTGTCCTGCAACTTCTGATGTGATGAATGTTCCAAGCCTTCGAACAAGAGTAAGTGATCGCCTTTCTTTCATATGTTGCAGTGTGATCCAGGCAAATGGTCACATAAATTTCCTTGGTGAAGGTAAGCATCCATCTCCAAGTTACATGGGAGAATGTCTTCATCATTCTTTGAGAAAGAGGGTGTATGCCACGTTTAACTTCATTTTTTTTAGCCACAAATTTTCTTTCTCGAACTTCTTCCCAATTCCGTTAGCACCCCCTTCAAATGTGATCTCGTCTTATCCTTATGCTCAGTCACATCTGAATCTGCTTTCCACACACACTGAATCAGATAGGGTACATCTTACCATGAAATCAGCATAATCATGTATATCTTCCGACAGTTTCACATTCAACAATTTGTTGTTTTTCCTAAACACAAAAAAAGTTATATTCATTTATATGCGTCACACAAATAATATTCAATCAGGTATGTATTTGACTACTAAACTAAGAATAGCATCCACAATTGCTTTCAGGTTAATATAGTTCAAAAATTAACTCATGCAGGTATTTTAGCACTATTCTAAGAAAATAAATTGTATATGATTACAATCACAAACGGGAATATCAAATTCCCAACAACAATTTTCCCAAACCAACAAATTAAGCATAATGTATTATTACCATAATTCCTCTCCACTTTTTCTTTTCCCTTTTTTTTTTTTTTTTCTAACAGTGTGTCACTCGTGGTGATATGAGTTCACTGATATTGTAATTGACACAACTCATAACATTGTCGTTATGCCATTATCTTAATTCTACTTTATTCATTTGCAACATCACTTGATTTAATCTTTTAATCTCAGTATTTATGTCGCCATAAAAGTCTTCCTTTTCTGGTTCCACATTTCTTTCCTCATTTGTCACTTCATGCGTTATCATCGTGTTGTTGGTTACCTTATTCAAACACACCGTCACTAAGGCTTTCAAGCAAGCCACCACTAAAACAATTGCCAATATAACTACTAAACCAACAAACAAATATTGCTACTCCTTGTATATATTCATACCTATGACATAATTTATATGTCGATGACATTCAACATTATATACCAAACTAACAAGCTTCCTAAAAGGTAAATAAAGAAAATCCCTTAATATGTAACATAAATCAGATTATTTGTCTTACCCTGATCCCCCTATCTCCCGGGGTTGAACTCAATCCCCTGATCATGAGTGTAGTTGTGATACATTTTTCACTCATGTTGTATTAATATCAGCAGGTAATTGTATGTCATGTAGGCAAATAAATGTCACTATCCCAAGTAGGAATATCACATGTTGAAAATGTAATGTTTATCAATGCAAGGGGTGTTAAAATGTAATTCAAATGACTGTAAATCACGACTATCATTTATCTGCCACTGAATGTTCTGCTGGGCTGCTAGGTGCAGCCTCATTTTCTGTGGGATCGTCCACCTTAGCCCCATGTGCTTGCTTGCAATGAGAGGCATGAATCCAACTTTCTATTTTGGGTCCATATTTTTCTCCCTATTCTTATCAATCTCCTATGGTTTATCATTTCGTTCCAAGATACCGCAACCAAAGGTTTTAACCAAAGCTCTACCAAACTATTTCCAATTTGAACAAAAAATGCCAGCGAAACAATGATTCGAAGAATTAACTTCAAGGGGTCAATAAATTTATTCTATAGCCAGATCTAATTTTCCCATCCAATAGTTTGCCTTGCCACATGTCATATTATAACACTTTAATAAACCTTCGAAAAATGTTTCCCATCTCAACAAATTTCCTTTTTACAAATAGCCATGTGTAACTTACGTATTTAACTACAATTTCCTCTCAATTTGTTTGGCCTAACTGGCCGCAAAAGTGGCTGCCATCATGCAGTACCGTTTTTTATCTACCAAGGAAGTACTCGTCCACACAAGACCTTTACCAAAATGTTGTTTGTAAAAACAAATCTGGGATATCCGATTACATGGATGCACTCTCAGGACATTTTCAGGCTGCTGTTAACAATCCAATATGATAAATTAATTCCTTTACCCACAATCAAATAATTAGTACAAATTGAGGATATTATCCATCTGACATTCATTTATAGATTCATTATGTTGGATCTAATATATATATATTTTTTTTCCCAATAATTTCGCACTGGTGTAAGGAAGAACAATAGCTCTCATAAGTCTTAGTAATATCGTAGTTAATTTACCCAGCATCGAAGAATTTATTTACTATCCATTCTCATCTGTGAACCAGTGACTTTGTTTGAACTCCAGAACTCAAAACTCACAATAGTTCAAACCAGCAAAATTTCCTTTACTATTTTCCCATATCATCTATGCCTTATACACATCCATACATACAGCCCAATTTATATTCTGATAAAATTCAAGTTTATATATATATAAAATCCGTGAGCAGAGTACTCTGGGAAGTCAGTGTAAGACCTCTCCAAAATTTGGCTAATTTTGTACTCCCACATTTTTTTATGAAGCTCATATCCATAAATAGCTTTGATTCTCATATAAATTCTATCACAATGGAATCCCAAGATTACTTCCAATTTTTTACTATTAATGAATAGCTGCTCATAACTCAGCAAATCAAATCTTTATTCTCCATCTCCCTTGACAAAAGTGATAATTTTCATAATCAAATTATATTTCTATTTTTTATTTTACGAATTCTCTCGATATGCGATCCCATCCCCATGGAACTATCTATTTTTCAGACAAGGCACACTGTCGGTGTCAACAATCTTGTAAGATTGATACACAAAAACAAAAACACTGACACACAAAATACCCACACACACATGCATTATGCGTATTTGTTTGCGTTGGAACCCTTATTTACAGATCCGGATGGGTGTCAACTTTATTTCAATTTCTCAAAATTTGTCCTTCAATTTTATAAGCGCTAATACACAAATGGACCAAAAAGTTTATTCTTAGAAAACCCCTATGACGTCACATTGACATAACCCTTTCAGTTCCCACAATAATTTATCCAAATTTGACTACCCACCCATTTGTATGTCAGTCGACCACTGACCTATCAATCGTGTGGAACAATAGTCCGAAATTCCCACCTGATCATGATGTGACTCTTGTCACTTGGTTTGCCAAAAGAATTGCAAAGCAATTGTTCCAAACTTTGTAAATTTAAAATTTTGTGCCCAACATAAAAGATCCAATTTCGGCATTTGATCAATTAATTTTTTTATCAATTTGCTTACAAGCAAAAGAAAAATGAATAATTCTTGCTCCGAAAACTTTTCAGACCCAAGAATCATCGACAGTTATTCATGTTTGTCCAGTAATCTAATTTGTTGAGGCCAATCGTCATTTGGGATTTGTCGCAATGAAGGCCTAATCATTATCTGAGGTATCGGTCAGCACTGGTACCCTTGATCTTGGTTTACCCTATGAACTTGTCTTCCTTTTGGTATACGGACATCCTCTTTTCCAATGTCCCATCCGTCCACACTTGAAACACCGGTTTCTGTCATTGCCTGGTCTGTGCACCTGTGCACTTGTATTGCTGGGCTGCATCTCTACATCCCTGAGTTGCCACTGCAATCTCTCGTTATCTCCTGAAACACGAAAAAATTCTCTGTACCGTCCTTTTTGGGGAGACAACTGGAAATCAGATGGGACAACTGTCACTTTCATTCCTAATTTCGAGGGCAGTTGTGCATTTGTCTCCTCCACTGTATCCTGTATCCTTTTTATTTTAAGTTCTAGATCCGTTATCCGTTCTTGCTGTTCCCGTTGTCTGGATTCACCATCCCAAAGATGGAATGCAAGCCAGTCTACCGTTAGATTCTGTCTCTTCCTGGCTTTCAATCTTTGTTCCAATCTTTCCAATCGACTTCGCTCAAATGTACCATCTCTTGGAAACTCCTCATCATGTCCCTTTGTCCACAAATACCAATTCTCGACCTGCCTTATAGCTTCGGCACCATAACGGTCGTACATATGATGTGTACAAGTACCTTTTTGTGGAATCTCTGGTTGTCCTTGTGTATTCTTGCAGGCTCCATTTCCCATTTTGCCTTTTATCAAAGTAGCGTTGGATGTGTTGTAGTTTGTTCCTCTAAAGCTTCACTCGTACCTCCAGGAAGGATCTCTCCACCTGTTCAAACGGTGATTTCCAGAGAATCTCTCTCACCTGTGGCTTTTGCACAATCCAATCTCACAGATCAGTATTTGCAGATGAGCCAGAGGGTCAGTATGAAATGGGTGAATCCTCAGGTGTCCGCTCTGTTGAAGGGGAAATCACACAATGGTAACCGCACATATATATCTATATATAACTCACCACCTTGCTCAATTTTCCAAGGTTGTCTTCACATTGATAATATCTCACAAAGATATAAAAGCTTCTTTCTTGAGACCGCATTTTCATCAATCAAACAATCAATATATTCAATTCAATTTATTCAGTTCAATTTATTCAATTAAATTTATTCAGTTCAATTCAAATATTCAATTTCAATTAATTTATCAATATTCATCAATAAATCAAATTAAACATTTTGGATGACTCCTTGCATAAGCCCTTTCCCCAATGATGTCAGGACAGGTCCATCTATTGACTGAGATCGAAGCTCATCGGTCGTCACCTCTGGTTCATACCTCATGTCAATAGACGAATCACTGTTCTGTCTTAGGGTCATATCTGACCTATTTTTCCCTTTTGCCCGGTCTTCACAAATTTTCTTTGCAACCACTAAAGGCAACTCATCCTTCATTCGTGAGACCGCCAAAATGGATGGCAGATATTAAAGTTCTTTGGGAAAAATATCTCATCATTTTTCTTTTAATAGTACCCAAATCTCTTGGCAATATAAATTTCGTAAAACTCCTGAAACAAGACTGTAAAATTCCTTCAATCATGCTCAATTTTGAAACTCCATCGCTTGTAACACCCAATTTATCCCATAGGGCTTGAAAGTTCTTTCCCAAGTTCATGCAATCATTCTGCATTTGAACCCTATGATATCATTCATAATAATCATCATGATTTTATAGTCATGGTCCTATCATAATCATCTATTTAAAACGAACATTTCCTTTATCACCACAGCTATGTGGTATAATCAACAATAGAATAAAACTGTACATAGCAACAGGCTACCTCATGGCCACTTAGTATACCTATTGACAATAAGTCATAACAATATCGAATAATCATTGAACAATTAAAAATCGCTTCCACTGCTCCAGCCGCAGCATTCGTCATTTTGTCTGCTCATCCGCGTGACCAAAACGAAATAAAGGGAGCTCAACCATTACACAGCGCTTTTAATGGCGCATGCCATAGGAACTCAACGCAATTTCGACTCGGCCAGAAAAACGAGCAAATTTTGCAGGATGTTAACTGGAATTAGCCGTGAAAATGTATACAAAATACACAAAAATACACACCCACAAAAATAAACAACAAAACCCAAACAAACCCAAGGTCGACCATCTTACACAATAAATTACATCATTTCAGCATCGTATTGATTGCTGAAATATTCCAGGGTTTATACACACCTTAAAAGAGGTATGCGTGGTGTTGCCCCCTCCCACGTTTATTCCAGGGTTTATACACACCTTAAAAGAGGTATGCATGGTGTTGCCCCCTCCCACTTTTAATTCCTCATTAAATTCCTCATTAAATTACTCATTAAATTACTCATTAAATTACTCATTAAATTACTCATTAAATTACTCATTAAATTACTCATTAAATTACTCATTAAATTACTTATTAAATTACTCATTAAATTACTCATTAAATTACTCATTAAATTACTCATTAAATTACTCATTAAATTACTCATTAAATTACTCATTAAATTAACTTACATAGTTTCAGCATTGTATTGATTGCTGAAATATTCCAGGGTTTATACACACCTTAAAAGAGGTATGCGTGGTGTTGCCCCCTCCCACGTTTATTCCAGGGTTTATACACACCTTAAAAGAGGTATGCGTGGTGTTGCCCCCTCCCACTTTTAATTAAATTACATCGTTTCAATTAAAAACATCGCTTCTACTGCTCCAGCCGCAGCATTCGTCACTTTGTCTGCTCATCCGCATGACCAAAACGAAATAAAGGGAGCTCAACCATTACACAGCGCTTTTAATGGCGCATGCCATAGGAACTCAACGCAATTTCGACTCGGCCAGAAAAACGAGCAAATTTTGCAGGATGTTAACTGGAATTAGCCGTGAAAATATATACAAAATACACAAAAATACACACCCACACAAATAAACATTTATTCCGTTCAACAGAACAAACATTTCCTATATCATGACATGCATGTCTTCAAAATTATATGACCAAGAGAAAAAGTAAAACTAATTAAAACTGCGGGCAGTGATGATCCGGGGACCATACCGCTCCATCATGATTGGACGGGTGCATGCTAGAGTCGTTAACAACGACAGTCCAGATCCGATTGTTCAAAATTTCAACTCAATCGATCGAAAAATGAACGCAGGGATGCATTTTAAAGGTGCAGTGGCACTAACTGAGTTGCCACGAATATGGCCACAAAATTGCCAATATAGCCATCACAAAATATTTTCCTTAATCAATTGGCTCATAGCATAACCAATCTGCAAGTATTTCATCCGAAGATGTATCTCTGAGGAATTTTAATTAAATAAGTCATTTATAAATCAACGAGTTAATTTATTAAATGATTAATCAATAAATCAAAATTTTCCTTGACAGCCACATCACTTGGTCAGTGTCATGTCCAAATATCAGCTTCCTTACTCAAAAGGTGCCTGAGTTAATGTAATGTAATTACTGTAATAAGATTACTGCAATTACTGTAATGATTACTGTAATTACTGTAATTACCGGAACTGTAATTACTGTAATTACCTCAGGTAATTACTGTAATGTAATTACTGTAATGTAATAAGAAATGTAATTAATTAAATAAGAACTTCATTAATCGCTAATAATTAAATAACTCGTGAATTCTTATCCGATTTACTTAACATTTGAGTGTCCCCAAAACGTTGGAGCAAAACGTTGCAACAACGAAAGTGAAACGTTGTGGCGACGTTGTGGAAACGTTAGCAAAACCCAACATTTGAATGTTCCCAAAACGTTGGAGCAAAACGTTGCAACAACGAAAGTGAAACGTTGTGGCGACGTTGTGGAAACGTTAGCAAAACCCAACATTTGAATGTTCCCAAAACGTTGGAGCAAAACGTTGCAACAACGAAAGTGAAACGTTGTGGCGACGTTGTGGAAACGTTAGCAAAACCCAACATTTGAATGTTCCCAAAACGTTCCCAAAAATGTTCTCTCTCTGTCTGTCTCTCTTTCTGTCTGTCTATGTCTCTCTCTGTCTGTCTCTCTCTCTCTGTCTCTCTCTCTGTCTATCTCTCTCTCTTTCTGTCTGTCTCTCTCTCTCTGTCTGTCTCTCTCTGTCTGTCTATCTCTCTCTCTGTCTGTCTATCTCTCTCTCTCTGTCTGTCTCTCTCTCACTTTCTGTCTCTCTCTGTCTATCTCTCTCTGTCTGTCTGTCTGTCTCTCTATCTGTCTGAATATCATCTTTATCTCTGTCTGTCTCTATGTCTCTCTCTCTTTCTTTCTGTCTCTCTCTCTCTGTCTCTCTGTCTGTTTGTCTCTCTCTGTCTATCTCTCTCTGTCTGTCTCTCTCTCACTTTCTGTCTCTCTCTGTCTATCTCTCTCTGTCTGTCTGTCTGTCTCTCTCTATCTGTCTGATTATCATCTTTATCTCTGTCTGTCTCTATGTCTCTCTCTCTTTCTTTCTGTCTCTCTCTCTCTGTCTCTCTGTCTGTTTGTCTCTCTCTGTCTATCTCTCTCTGTCTGTCTCTCTCTCACTTTCTGTCTCTCTCTGTCTATCTCTCTCTGTCTGTCTGTCTCTCTCTATCTGTCTGAATATCATCTTTATCTCTGTCTGTCTCTATGTCTCTCTCTCTTTCTTTCTGTCCCTCTCTCTCTGTCTCTCTGTCTGTTTGTCTCTCTCTGTCTATCTCTCTCTGTCTGTCTCTCTCTCACTTTCTGTCTCTCTCTGTCTATCTCTCTCTGTCTGTCTCTCTCTCACTTTCTGTCTCTCTCTGTCTATCTCTCTCTGTCTGTCTGTCTCTCTCTATCTGTCTGAATATCATCTTTATCTCTGTCTGTCTCTATGTCTCTCTCTCTTTCTTTCTGTCTCTCTCTCTCTCTGTCTCTCTGTCTGTTTGTCTCTCTCTGTCTATCTCTCTCTGTCTGTCTCTCTCTCACTTTCTGTCTCTCTCTGTCTATCTCTCTCTGTCTGTCTCTCTCTCACTTTCTGTCTCTCTCTGTCTATCTCTCTCTGTCTGTCTGTCTGTCTCTCTCTATTTGTCTGAATATCATCTTTATCTCTGTCTGTCTCTATGTCTCTCTCTCTTTCTTTCTGTCTCTCTCTCTCTGTCTCTCTGTCTGTTTGTCTCTCTCTGTCTATCTCTCTCTGTCTGTCTCTCTCTCACTTTCTGTCTCTCTCTGTCTATCTCTCTCTGTCTGTCTCTCTCTCACTTTCTGTCTCTCTCTGTCTATCTCTCTCTGTCTGTCTGTCTGTCTCTCTCTATCTGTCTGAATATCATCTTTATCTCTGTCTGTCTCTATGTCTCTCTCTTTCTTTCTGTCTCTCTCTCTGTCTCTCTGTCTGTTTGTCTCTCTCTGTCTATCTCTCTCTGTCTGTCTCTCTCTCACTTTCTGTCTCTCTCTGTCTATCTCTCTCTGTCTGTCTGTCTCTCTCTATCTGTCTGATTATCATCTTTATCTCTGTCTGTCTCTATGTCTCTCTCTCTTTCTTTCTGTCTCTCTCTCTCTGTCTCTCTGTCTGTTTGTCTCTCTCTGTCTATCTCTCTCTGTCTGTCTCTCTCTCACTTTCTGTCTCTCTCTGTCTATCTCTCTCTGTCTGTCTCTCTCTCTCTGTCTCTCTCTCTATGTCTTTCTCTCTCCCTGTCTATCTCTTTCTCTCTGTATTAATTTGTTCAACACTGCAAGTTACATGCATTCTCAAATCCATGATCGTGCTGAAAATATCGTGTACGACATTGGGTGGTTTGCCATTGCCTTCCCCAAAGCGCTTAATTATTGTCTTTCATTTAACCGTGAAGCATGTCTGAAAAGCTTACTCATTTTTATTTTATTTAAATCCCCCTAGCCGTTCCAAAATATAAGCACATTGCAATGGGGGAAAATATAAAAGTGCATTTTTCCCATCCAATTTGACTGAGAAAAAATATCTGTATATAATACTTTCTTTGTCCGCCGCCTTAATCGCACACCTAGAGCGGGCAGCTCAAGTGCTAAACACATGTACCAGCCTTGTACATTCCACGAATCCTGCACCAAATTTTCTCATACTCACTCAAATTAGATCCATTGCACATATCTGTTCATGAAATTTCACAAAAGATCCCAAGTAATTAATATTGCAATGACCTCTAAACATTCCTAAATCATTCCACTTGTTCAAAGAACGTTCATTTCGCAAGAAAGAGCGGGGGCAAGAGACAGGTAGCCGAAATGGAAATGAGGGACAATGAGGGACAGTGAGGGAGTGTCGGTATGCAATTTTCATCCAATCGCCATCTTTCACAATAATTCTGGACCGGCATGAGATGGCGTTGTCTGTCATTAACTTATACGTTGAATCAAACGAGTTTTAGACATGGCGGGAAAACTGAAAAAAAATTATTTATTTATTAATTTAAAACGGGTGTACACGATTGTACACGTGTACGGACCTTACCGAACCGGCAAACAAATCGCCTCATGGTGCACTTCATGAGCCGATTTGCCTGCAGACCAGAGTAAGGCTCTTAACACCCAGCGTATAACGTACGCATCCTCGCAAGCACACGAATAATAGAATCATTTAAAACGTTCCATCCGTGACTTTTACCTATATCGCGTCAAGCCCCACACACACATCCTCCACCATGTTCAGAATTAAACACAGGTTCGTATTTCGTAATGGACCATCCCCAAGACACCATGCTTACCTTGGCGACGTCCACTCGAAATCCCAGCGGTGCCTCCAGATTGTCGTGGAAGTGTGTAGGGACTCAAGACGCCAATGGTCGGAAACAGGTTTACAAAAGATCACAACTTTATTAACTGGTTGTTCACTTCATTCCAATACCAAATAACTACCGTTTAACTCAATGGACCAGGTAACTCTATCCGCATAGTCCCTCTTTCGTGGCTGCAGCGCCGTACTCGTGGTACGCGTTCATTCCGTCGGGCAGGGCTTCTGAGGATGAGTGCTCCTGAGTCAAGGAGATGTTCACTCTTTTATGGGCACCACAGTATTAATCCTTCCTCCGCTAATCCAAATCCGTTCTCCGCAAACGTTACTCGGTCGCCTCACTGGCACCAGCTCGCTCCCCTCCTGCTGCGAGTTCCATTTACCAAACAATAGGGGGGTGCTCCAGCCTGGGGCTGTGACCAGGTGGACAAGAGATTACCATGTTCGTGCACATTCCTGACATTCATTTACGAAATCGTCTATCTGCTTCATTACCAGTCCCAATCAATGAGTTACCAGTCCCAATCAATGAGTTACATTTCCACAATAGGATCAAACAAATGGCTGGGAGCAGGACCTGGAGTTTGGGCTTAAGGGAATTAATTTATAGAACATGAAAGAAATGCTGTCTTCTGCCTGGTCTGCTCTTCTTTGTTGTTCCAAATTGTTAGAGTATCGTATACCGTAGTTATATTTTGAGGATGGCTGTGACTTTTCTACTGAATAATGTATGATCCCAGCTACATCTACCATATAAAACACGTTGTCCATTTGTGTGTTTGTCTGTCCCCCTTCATAAGGGAAGGTTTTAAAGGCCAATCTTTTAACATGAATGTGTTTTCACTACGGTCTATTTTTGAGGATAAAACAAACTCGGAAAACATTTTCCATAGAAGAGTAATTATGTCTCTTCTATTCCAATTTTAGATGGTGGTTTGCAAAGCAAGCCTCAAGGGTGGTGTGCAGAAGCATTTTTTAAGGTAACAATAAATACGAAGCGCAGGGAGGTGAAATTCGCTGCACATGATATGCAACGCACGCAGAGTAAAAAAAAAAGGATGTTGATATACATCCGGAGGATGTCTAATACATAAAGAAGATATAAGCACACTTGATACTAGGCCGAGGCTTCAGACTTTGGCACGCTCACGAGTGGTGAATATGCAGGGGTTCATGATGGTGCGGAATTCCAGTGATCCAGTGGTGAACAATGCTCTCCCAGAGAAGAAGGGAAGTCGGAAGTGGAATGCAAGAGCAGAGGTGGATGAGATGGAGGAGCAGTTGCAACAGGAGGATGTCGTGGGAATGGAGCAGCACGGGAAGCATGGTTTGGGTTGAAGAAGTATTAGCTATGGGGAAAAGCATGTGTGAAAGAGAGGAGGAAGATAGTTGAGATGGAGGTGAGAAGAAAGGAGGAACAGAGGAGATATGTGAAAAGAGTCGGACAGGCACAGCAAGGTGCTTGGACTCGGTGGGAATATGCGCAAGTAAGGATGTTGAAGTGGCAAGAGATATGGAGTATGGCGCCAATACTGTTGAATTACCTGTTGTGGCCAACATATGATGTGATTCCATCCCCAGCAAACTTGAAGGTGTGGGGGTTGGGGCAGAATGAAAGCTGCTCTTGGTGTGTATGTCTGGGAATGATGCAGCATGCATTGAGTGCATGCTCAGTAGCATTGACAGCAGGAAGACAAAGATGGCGACATGATCAAGTGCTGGCGGTGGTAGTGGAGATGGTGCAACAAGAGGTGATGAGATCGAGAGAGAGTGGGTGGAGAAGAAGGAGGCCAATGGGAGAAAGGTGTTGTTTGTCAATGAGGGCCAAGCGGTAAGAAGTGGAAAGAGAAGTAGGTGGAAGACAAGAGGTCTGTAAAATGTTTGTTTTTGGCAGGTGGTGGCAGACCTAAAGCAGCAATTGCATTGCCGGAGGAGATCTGCTTTACAAGGTTGCGGCCTGGCATTGTCATCTATCCAGGTGTAGCAAGGCAGGTCATCTTGGGGGAAGTGTCAGTGCCTTGGGAAGAGAACATGGAGGAGTTGCATGAGAGAAAGAGAGGAAAGTACAGTGAGCTGGAGGCAGAGTACCGGGAGAAGGGTTGGTGAGTTTCTCGTCAGCCATTTGAGGTGGGGTGTGGAGGGTATATTTGCAATTCATTTTCTGCATTTCTTGCTCGGCTTGGAGTGTGTGGGACAGAAAGAAGGATGTGGGAGAGTGTCCCAAGCTGCCTCGAAAGGCTCACATTGGATTTGGAGAAGTTTATGGAGGCTGGTCGAATGGTATAGGTGGACGTTGAGTGCATGGTGGGTCTTTCAGCCCAAAAAGGGTACGGTAGTGACTGAGAGTGGAAGAGAAATGGAGGTGTACGTGTTTGTGACATGTGTGGTTGTTGTTTTAAGAGGTGTTTGTTGTAGGGTTAGTTTGTTGGTTGTGTGTTGTGTGTGTGTGTGTGCGTGTGTGTGTGTGTGTGTGTGTGTGTGTGTGTGTGTCTGCATGCACGCGTATAAGTGTGTGTGTGTGTGTGTGTGTACAATTAATTAAGTGTGTGTATGTGTGTGTGTATGTGTGTGTATGTCTGTGAATGAAAGAGAGGGATAGAATTGTGAGGAACAGAAATGAAAAAACGAGATGTGTGTGTGTGTGTGTGTGTGTGTGTGTGTGTGTGTGTGTGTGTGTGTGTGCGTATATGAGTGTGTCTGCATGCACGCGCGCGCGTGTGTGTGTGTGTGTGTGTGTGTGTGTGTGTGTGTGTGTGTGTGTGTTCACGTGCAAGTTGTTGTTGATTGCCATCTTCGCACATGGGTGGGTTTCAGGAGTTAAACGGAGGCCTACTCGGTCTCAAAGTATCATGTACGTGCAATTTGTCCAGAGTGCCGGCGATGGCTCGCCTACTCTTTTCAAAGGATACCGTGCAATCTTTAAATCCACGAACTAATGCTGGCAGACAGGGCACCCAGTTTTACGTCCATCCGAGTGCACACATTGATGAATCACCTGCCTGTGAAAAACAGGATGACAGTTTATAGCTGCGTCTGGATTCAAACCCAGGTGAGACAGCTACGAGGTATCCTATCCTGCTACCTTAAACTTTTTACGTGAATGTCGTTTTAATTTTAATGATCAGTTAAATAATCTTATTTAACTGATCATTAAAATGAAAGTCTTGTATTGGATTAATTAATTTTGCTCGGCATGCCCACATAAACCTTGCCATGCAGTGAAGGGGTGTTATTTATGCTTCTTATGCAAAACTTTATATATTTCAGACAAATCAGCATTTTCATTCACAGGCTGGACCTCCCAGATTTCTTGCAGAATAATTTAATTATTAAATTAACATGCGAATGCTGTTATTCTCCACATCCACTGCAAAGTCAAATACGCTTATGATTTCTCCACCAATTACTCATTTCCCCCTGGATATTCCATGAAACGTAGGAGGGAGGAAACGTTTCCGATCCATAAAGTTTTCCTTGTGATAATTGTGCTTTTTTAAGATTTAGCGTTAAAAGGGCTCGAATTTTTGCATTCTGGGCCTGAATCGAATGAAAAGTGATAACGATGGAATGCTTCCATGAAATTATTCAAATTTGTAACTCTTGATGCTGATTATGGAAAAATAATGAAAGGAATCCAAGGATACATTGAACTGATTATAAATTATTACAAATGCGCCAAAGTGTTCCAAGATGTCCAAAGTTTGGCTTGAATAACACATGGTAGATTTAGTCTTGAGGCTCATGTTCAGCCTCATATTTAAATTGGTTCCTGAATATAATAGATTATTATATATCAGTCATTGCATGTAAACATCGGAAATGTAATTGTAATTGTAATTATGTAATTAGAATTTAATGTGCAGGGGATGGAAGCACTCAGTATCAGGCATGAGAGCAGGGCCGTCTTTCTCTGGACATATCTCGAGCATTTGATACAGTCTGGCACACTGACTTGATGTCCAAGCTCTCTACTTTAGGGCGTCAAAGGTTCTCTCCTTAGGACCTCCTCTCATGGATCACTGTATTCCTCCACTCCTGTACTTAGGATGTATCTCATAATGGGATCCTGTCATCTCCTCTCCCTGTCAAGCCTAGAGTGCCCAAGGCAGTGTCTTGGGCCCAGGCTTGTTCCTCATCTTCATTCTATGATCTTTCTGATTCCCTGGAAAATCCTGCCTATCTCTTTGTGGACGATGCCACCTTCTGCTGTATCATTTTTCATCCTTCATACAGGCAGTCAGTCAGCTTCCTTCTTTGCAGACCTTGAGAGAACCAGGAGCTGGTCCAACACTTGGAATATGCCTTTCAACCCTGGCATATCCCACACAATCACACTGTCATTCTAAAGGACCGTCTGGAAAACCCTCCCATCTACTTCCTCAACAAACCACTTGAAGAGGTTAATTTACTCAAACATTTGGGCCTCACCATCAGCAACGATCTTTCTTGGGCAGACCATATTTGGAAGATGGCCTTCAAAGCTGACTGGGCCTCTTTCGTCATGCAAGGTCTTTCCTTGGCCAATCTGAACTCTTGAAAGCCTACAAGGTTTTCATCCGCAGCTTGATGGAGTATGACTCTTCCCTTTGGGTTGGAGCCCCTGCCTCACACCTTGTCCTCTTGATACCGTGGAAAGCAAGTCCATAAAAAAATCTCCCATGAGTTCCGGCAGGATCTCCCTCAATGTAGTTGAGTGTGTAGGCCTGCTACTTTGACTTTCCGACAGGCTGGTGGCCTCTCTGCATTCTACCACCTCCTTTTTGGTCTTTCACCCTCTCTTCTTTCTTGGATCTGGCCTTCCCAGGTTTTTGTAGGGTGAACACAGTCTACCAGCAACCCTCTTCCTGTTGATCTCCCAAAATGCAGGTTCACTGATCACCTACACTCATTCATTCCTCTTTTCTTTCACCTGTCGAACCACCTGCCCCAGTTTGTTCATTCCCATTCCCTCAAGGGATTCAAGACAGTTATTACATCACTACCTTAGATGAGCCCCCATTCATACTCTTGATCTCTTCTACTCCAAATGACCCCATACCAAAGCACTCCCTTTTTCCAGGTTATTCCAGCCTACAAGGCAACAAAAGGTAAAGATTTTGAAAGGGGGTGTAGACTTTCTATAGGTACTGTATGTACATATAATGTAATAATAAAATATAGCAATACGTAATCTATATAATAATACCGTAAGGACTCGACTTTGTTATCCCTTTTACGCCGCACCCAGTGACCCAATGCCCACGGCACTAATGGATTTACGATCTACGAACCGTGCTCTTTGTTTATCACGTACAGCCAGACTCGAAAAATCTGAATTAGTCGACTTTGGGGCCCAAAAGCATCCGATTAACGGCCGATACGACGCCATCTTTCGACGCCATCGTATTGGCGTCTGCTGGGCGAAGGCGATGCGAGCCGTCCGCTGATTGGACAGTCGAGTGGTGTCATTAAATAATGGGCCGTGCTTACTGCTTACTGATATTGATCTGAAACTTGCAAATGGGAATGTATTGCAAAGCAATTTTCCTTCTTATATTGTCCAAGTCTAAAATACACACCCACACACACACATAAATCAGCTGATCGTCAAATCTGCATTCCCTATAACCAGTGATTACAGGTTTAAAAAATGATTTTTTGACGTATTGACAACGGTGTAAATAGGAAAGCATTAATTTAATTATTTCCTTATTCTGTAAAAGCGGCCTCGACGGTATAGTGTGCGATTGCCCAAAGCAGGTTCTTATTTTGACAATCGTTAGTCGTACAATAAATACTTACGGAATATTAAATGAAAAAAAATGTTTCTTTCTTGAATATTTTAAAGCATTTTGTTTTTCATTCCACATGGTGTGTTTCTTCCCTCCCTCTGTGGACAACCAAGTGCCGGCTTCCGGTGGTAGTATAATCCTCTGTAGCAGTGTAGGGTTTTATGAGCCAATGATTATGGTGCGGCGCATGTCGAGTCACAGCAGGATTTTATGAAACGCCATTTGAAGTTGTGAAAAAGGTCAGAGTACCTGCTAACATGTCAAGCTACAGCAGGGCGGCGCAGGTCAGTTATAGTTAATCAACGGATCAATGAGAATGTCCTTTACTGTACGTACTGTACTTTACCACCGGTTAGAAACGCTGCTGCAGGAGATCTCCGATGGTCTTTGCTTTAGCTTCTGTTTTGGATTCGGTTCCCGCCTCCTGATACCTCGCAGGTGTGACGTCGCATCAGAGGACGTTAAGCCAGCTGTCTCATCTGATTGGACAGTCGAAGGCGACAGCAAGCCGTCCACTGAGTGGACAATCCAGAGCATGCATTTGTGCCGGTGTCGGCGATCGTTGTTCATATACGCACTCTTCATTCTCATCTTTCTTCCTAACTCTTACGCGGACAAGCAAATCCCCTATGCCATCCATAATGGTACACTCTATCCATACACCACATCCTCCCTTCCGTGGATGTTCCACGGGTTTCGGCTAGTATATAATAATATTGTTATGAATTTTGGGGTAGAGTGATATATAGATCAGGTAGATCTGTGTAGGTATCATGCTCCGACTGTCGTGAAGAAGAAGAACCATTTCGATGTACATAAGAAGAGGACATGTTTAGCCCGGATGTCGGATTAAGTTTGTATATTTGTGGTCATACGAGGATGGCCTTGTGCTGATTATCATAAGGATTATGTTAATTCCCCTGTTTTTGAGACCTTGTGATTTATCCTTCGTCCTTTATGGCACTACGCCAATAGACACTAGGCAGGCCCATTAGCATCACACATACTAACAAAATTCCTCCCCACAATAAAACTCACCAATAGTGCAGACAGGAAGCGCCCACGCATTGCACCGACATGGCGATAAAACATTGTTTCGGCCGGCTGAGGCCATGCCCACCTCACGATGGATTGGTCGAGGGGTTTGATGGGGAGATCACACCAATGGGCGGGAGTTGACCAATCAAAGGCCAGAGTAAGGAAGGACTTGTGATTGGCCAGGGGCAGAGCAAGACACGACCTGCTGATTGGTGGAAGGAAGCAACGTACTGATTGGCCACTGACCGATGGCATGAGAGAGAAGTGACGCGGCCATTGGTGGAGAACTGAGCCTGTGATGTAGAGAGAGAGCGAGAGAGAGAGAGAGAGAGAGAGAGAGAGAGAGAGAGAGAGAGAGAGAGAGAGAGAGAGAGAGAGAGAAAGAGAAAGAGAAAGAGAAAGAGAAAGAGAGAAAGAAAGAAAGAGAGAAAGAGATAGAGATAGATAGATAGATATGACGTCACGAGGGGTTGCTAAAAGGTGAAGAGAAACCGACAATTTCCTCTCTCCCCGTGCTCTTTTGTTCTGGACCTTCCCCTTTTGCCCTGGACTTGCCTCTTGCCTTCTCTCCCGCTTGCCCCTCATGCCAACCTCCGCCATCGACTCTCTCCTCTTGGTTGCGAACCAAGGAGAGATTGCGTGCAGGATGTTCGTAAAAAGGCAGAGCGCCAAGAACAAAGAGCCGCGGTTTCTGTGCCGCGTTCGTGAGGAAGGGCACTGCTGGGGAATGGGCTGCACACTTGTTCGCCTTGCGCGAGAGGCCTTCATCGGGGCCGAGCGAACAACGGCGAGACGAGACCGCGAGCTGGTTGAGCTAAGTGCAAGAATTACACATTTATTTTCTCCGACGTTCCTTTATCCCCCCGTCTGTGTGTAAGTCTGGTGTGAGGGATCACAATTTAGGAGTTTAGTTTATCGCATTTCATTTGTCCCGGCATTCCGTTGTAAATAAATCCTTATATTATTTTCCCTGTAGATTCTAAAGCCGTTTTCGTTTGAGTTACTTTTTGCAGGATTGAAGACTGCTCGGTGGATTGCATCAGGTAAAAGCTTCCAGCTTCTTCTTCTTCTCTCTTCCACCCATGCGTAGATATAAAATTCGCTATTGAACAACGCCTCGAAGTAACGCTGGATTGCTATCCGTTATTTCCCCGGTATTAAGCAAGGGGGATTCATGCGACAATATACTCATATTGTTATGAATTTGGTAGAGCAATATGTAGAGCAGAGTAGATCTGAGTAGGTAAAATGCTCCGGGATGTCGCGATAGCTAGAACCCACTATGTACCTTTAAGTTAGTATGTGTAGGCGTATGCCGGGATTAATTGCGTATATATTTCCTGTACGGGGACAGGAAGTGCTAAGTAGTTAGGGCGATAAGGGTAACTTTTTGTGTTTTCCCACCCCTGTGGTCAATCCAATGTCCCTTTTGGCACCGCACCTAGACAGTAGGAATTCATGCCCCTAGTTCACCTACATTAATTAATTCCCTTCCCTTTCACATCAATGAAACAACACACACCAAAACGGGCAGGCTGAGACACACCCTGCTGAGACACAATGAGAAGGGGGTGGATCTTTTGACGTCATGGGGGAGGGCGGACGAATGGACGTCACGAGAGGGCGGGACGGTGCGTGAGGGAAGTGACGACACGAAGGAGAAGAAGATGAGTTCGGAGTTGGACACGAGGCAGAGCAGACGCCATTTGGGGGAGCTGAGAGAATTCAGTCGTGATAGAGTGCACTGGACATTTTTTCCCTCTCGTTCTTTCCTGCCTTCGTTCCCTCCATCTTCCCTGCGATTGGATCGCGTGCTTGCATGGGCGGCTGTTGTGCCGAGGTTCGCCCCGTTGGTGGCCGTATTCGTGGCTTCTTGCGTACCATTGCCAACCACTCACGATCTCCAAAGCGCCGGGCAGAGATGACAGCCCCAGAAACCGTGGTCCTTCGGACGGGGCGAGCGTTTGAGAGTTGCGGGGCGAGAGGACTGGGGCCGGCGAGCGAGTCGCGTCGGGGAGACCCCTCCCGCCCACGTGTCAGGACCTAGCCGTTCGAGGCCTGCACGATCTCCACGCCACGCTCCCGAGCGAGCAAAGCTAAGAACGCACACACACCCTCTTTGTTCATTTCGTCGTCTGCCCTGTGGTTTGTTTAATAACTCTGTCGAGGGGGAGTACTCCATATAGGGGGTTTAGAGAATCACATTTCTTTGTTCTCGGAACCGTTAATAAATCCTTATATTATTTTCTGTATATATCTGAACGCAGTTTCCTGTTTGATTTTAATAGTTAAGGCTGCGGGACCCTTGCCGTTCCCCTCCATCTTGCGCGCTTTGGTTTTGGTTTGATTGGAATCCGCTATTGAGTTTTCGCCTCGGGAGTTTAAAGCCTCGCAATCGGCCTCCGCAACTGTGGTGTTAATCGCGGTTGCGCGACATTTGGTGTCAGGAGTGTAGGATTCGAACCTGTCGGACAATTTTTTTGTCCGCGGCGAGACATCGACACGGTCGGGCATACATTGCGCCCGACGTTCGAACGCAAATTTTTTATAGGCGAGGCAGAAAGATTTAATACTGATAGTCAATTGGGCATACGGAGCACGATATCGCGTCTTTGTCAAATTTAAATTGTGTTTCTGGAATCAAAATAAATACGCACGCGGGAAATAATCTTCCGGAAGGCGGATGTCGGAGATTGACGAAATGGAGGTACCGCGCGAGGCTTCCGTCAGCGTCGGGAGTGAGCCGGAAATAGGGGAATTAGATGTAGAGGTGAGCCTTGGAACCTCCCTCGTCCCGAGCACCAACTGATGCCCCACCCCTATCGGGGAGCCGGGAACAAGTGGGACGGCCCCCAGAGACGACCAGGCCTTAATGAAATTTTTAAAGGAATTAATGGATGCTCAGAGTGAGCGAGCCAGTCGGGAATTGAATGACAAAATTGATGGGCTGGGAAATAAAATGGAGGGAATGAGTAATGGGATGGGAGAAATGAAAAACAAAATGGAGTCCCAGAGGAATGAATGTAGGGAAGCAATGAAGGAAATGAGCGACCAAATTAATGAATTAAAAGGGGAAATTAATGCTCAGAACGAGCAATTGGAGAACAAAATTAATGCCCAAACCAAAAACATGGAGGGGCAAATGGATAGATTAAAGGAGGGTTTGAAAGAACAGATCGAAGGGATGGACAGCAAAATTGAGGGATTGGAGGGAAAAGTGAATGAACGAATGAATGAACAAATGAAGGAAAGGGATGAAAAATTGGAAGGAAAAATTGGGGAAATGGCACAACAGCTGGGGAAACGAATTGATGGCATAGAAGGGAGTGTGCAAAACCAAATTACGGGCAGACGGGGAATTGGAGGATAAAGTAGAAACTAGAACGGGGGAGATGGAAAAAGCCATAGGGGTGGCAAGTGAATCGATACGGACAGAATTAATGTCAAAAATAGAGGAGGGCGTGACCCAGGCTGTCCGAAAGGGGGAAGCGTTGGAAGGTCGAATTGATAAAGCAAATGGGGACCTGGAAGGCTATCGGGGCCAGGTGGATGCCAGAATGCGACAGCAGAGTGAGGAATGGGGACTGCTCAAACAACAGGGCAAATAACAACAGGGCAAATTTTTTTGGGCAAATTGGCCGAGGAGGTGAAAGGGTTGGACACCCGCATAAAAGAGCAGGAGCAAGGGTTAATTGAGAAAGGCCTGTGGGGGCCGCAAATGGATAATGAAAGGGTGAGTGATTTGATGCAGGAGCGACTGGAGATCTGGGACAATACCATCAAGGAGGAGGTTGTTCGGGTTCAAGAGAGCCTGAGGGAAGAGGTGAGTAGGTCGGTTAAACATCTTCAGGATCAGATTAAGGTGACCCAGGAGACCCTCACCATGAGCCACATTTGGACACCAGTGGCTCCGAAACGGAATACCCAGTTGGGGGGTGTTTTGGCCCCGGACTGGATTTGGACATAGAGGAATCGGGGAATGGAGTCTCTGGAAAAACAATCCCCTCGTACATTTTGACGGATCAGGGAGCCTCGAGGCTTTCCTGACACAATTTGAGTGCGTGTCTCAGCTCAATGGTTGGGGAGAGCGGGAGCGCATGGGGAATCTGGTGGCGACACTGCGGGGGTCAGCCGCAGACGTGTTAAACGTAGTCCCAGAGGGAATATTGACAAGCAAGGCCATCTGTGAGGCCTTGAATCACAGGTACGGGACAGGCGCAAGGTGCGACCTGGTCAGGGCACAGCTGCTGCATCGCTGGCAAAAGCCTAACGAGACGTTGCAGGAGCTGGCCCAGGATATATACCAATCTGTGAGGATAGCATACAGGGACCTACCAGCACAGGCATGGGACAAGCTGGCGATAGAAAAATTTATGGCGGCTCTTCCTGATCCCGAGGTCCGGATGTTGGTGGAGTTACAGGACCCACCCACGGTGCACCGGGCGGCAGAATGCGCGGCGAGACTGACCTTTTTGAGAAGGTCGAACCGCGCACCGGAGAGTGACCTGTGACTGTACGGCAGGCCGAGGTGCGGGATCAGGAAAAGCTAGAGGATGACATAGGGCGAATGTTAAGGGGAATCAGCCGCCAGCTGACAAATTTGACCAGGGGCAAATTTGCAGGGAGCGAGTCACGACAGTTTGGTCCAGGTTTGCCATCGGGACGGCCTGAATTTTATCGGGCTGGGCCGGGAGAAAGGGGTGCTCCGCCTGGCTGCCGGAGGGGTCCGTTCTTGGGGACTTGTTTTAGATGTGGGAGAAGAGGGCACAGTCAGAGGAATTGTCGGCAACCATATGGGCCCCCACCTCCTGACAGGCTTCGCAGCCCAGAAAGGAAGGGGCCCCCAGTAGGTCCACAGGCACCAGACAGAGGACCACCACCTCGGCCTGGGCCAATAGCAATAGAGTGTGCGGGAAACTAGAACGAGCCGAGCATATGGGGCATGCTCGGCTGGCATGTGTATGGCAAAGCATCTTTCTTTGGTGAGGTTAGTGAAATGTGAAAAATGTTTGGCATGGGTAATCTGTGGGTTAGATGCAATTTAAGGGTGAATTTTGTGAAGAGAAATGGTGGACACTGTACAGTGACGCCATTATTGATCCAGGTGTGCAGACCAAAGTGTTGGAGGTTGTGATGAAATTAATAGGGTAGCAAGACACAGCTTTCAACTGGTTGCGGGGGCAACTGTGCTGATATTTGGGACGCGGAATCATGGGGATGCAGTTGTGTGGTCTGTGGGTCAACGTGGTGCTGTGCGTGTCCGAGGTGTGTGGACCATGTCTTCTGGGGGGGGGGGGGGGGGTCTCCTGGTGGAGCATGGCTGTTGACTGGACCTTGGTGTGGTCAAGTGTGGGTGAGCACTGGGGGGGCTGCAGTTCTGTAGTCGGACTGGGGGATGATGGGGAGGTGCAGGGGACGTGGCTGTAGGGATGCCACGCACTGCGACCGTGCCCCCCAGGGCCGAGGTTGTGTGTGCGGTAGTGTGTGTTGTGGCAGCAAGTGCTCACCACATTGGCCAGCTGGGGCTGGTGCAGCTGTGTTCCTTGCAGGGGGGCCGAAGGATGGATAGTGGGTCGCACCCTTATGGACACTCATGGGCCATGTTGGCGTTTTGACTGCTCACCTTGTCCCGATGACCCTTGCACGGTAGAGGTGCAGAGCTGTCGTGGCCACAGGTGGTTGTGTAGTGATGATCACCGTTGGATGCGGATCCACATACCTGCCAGTGTAGTGGGGACAAAAGAGAAATTTGGAAGTATTTGGTAGGCCCAATGTGAAATTTTGGGAATTTGTGGTGGATGACACTCTTGGACCCGACCAACCTCTAACTACCTGCACTTGAGGTGAGTATTTTGAGGAGTACTGTCTCAGGCTTCAGGACTTGCTTTGGAAATAGGGGACATGTAATTTGGAGTTGGGAGACAGGTGAGAGTGATGACATGGCCGGTGAGGGGATGGAATGGGGGCCACACAGTGTCTTGTGGATGGCGTATCTTTTTGTGTTGTGGTTATGTGTTTTGATGTGGTCGTGAGGTTGGAGAAATATGAGCGAGTGGTGATTATTGAGTTTTGAAATGTGTTTTGGAAATGGTAATGTGTAATGATTCAATGATTTGAACTGTGAATGGGATTTGACATGTGGCAGGCCATGGCAAACTTGGAAACATCTTTTGTACTACCATCATCTATGGAATTGTACTGAATTGTGCTGAGTTGTGTGGAGAATTGAATGGCAGCGGGGGAGGAAGTGTGTTTTGGGGTCTTGTGGGTGGGGAAGGTGTGTGTGTCCGCAGGTACAGAGCAATCTCTGAGGAGCAATGCCTGCGGCCCCCCCTCTGCGGCAATTACCCCTGGCAGCCGGTGGTAACTGGAAATTGGAGCTCGTCGGTGGAGGGTCTGGTTGGGCGCCGCGGGTGAGGAAGTCCACCGGTGACCCGTGTTGCTGCGCGGAAGCAGGAGGCAAGGGAGCCTGGTGTGTGTGGAGACACTCACCGGCGAGGTAACGGTGAAAAGGGGCTGTTGGGCTGTCACGGGGCCAAGAGGTAAAGGAGGGGGGGGGGCAATGAACTTGTAAGTCGGTTGACTTGTTTTTGGGACTGCGGGCACCACAGCCTGATACGCCCCCACCATCTTTTTGTGCGGTACCTTCCCGCTGCCTAGTTGAGGAATGCGCACACATGATATGACATCAATGCTATGGTCCTGCAGGGGGGTGTATTGAGTAAGAGCTTTGTTAATTTTTGGAATGTAATGATGAGTTTTGGAATGAGGATGACTGGTTAAGGAGTCTGTGTTGCATGAATGTGGGCGAAATCCACCGAGCCATGTCACTTACCTGCAACATCTGGGCAGGGCCCGTGGAAATTTAGGGGGTGCATTGGGATGGCCCCACAGGTAAGGTTGTGTCTTGTGGCATCCACCGGGGGACGCGGTCTGTAGACCGGGGTATGTACAAAGGTTAGAGTTTTGAGTTTTTGGAAAGATGGTTAAGTTTGTGGATAAGGTAGGAGTTTTGGTGTGTTGTTTGTTTCCTCCCTCCGCAGGAACAATGAAGAAAATGTACATACTTGCATGATGGTTAAGGGGTTTAGCATGGTAAGGAAGGGTAGGTAGGTAGTCCGACTCACTTCCCACAGCCCTTCCTGATTTATTTCATAGGTTAATTAAGTGTGTGACAGTAAGTGTTAAGGCTGGAATGGTAGCGCCTGCGGTGAACCTTGCAGGAGCTACGGTTCCAGGGGGGGGGGGGGGGCTGTGTTATGAATTTGGTAGAGCAATATGTAGAGCAGAGTAGATCGGAGTAGGTAAAATGCTCCGGGATGTCGCGATAGCTAGAACCCACTATGTACCTTTAAGTTAGTATGTGTAGGCGTATGCCGGGATAATTGCGTATATATTTCCTGTACGGGGACAGGAAGTGCTAAGTAGTTAGGGCGATAAGGGTAACTTTGTGTGTTTTCCCACCCCTGTGGTCAATCCAATGTCCCTTTTGGCACCACACCTAGACAGTAGGAATTCATGCCCCTAGCGCACCTACATTAATTAATTCCCTTCCCTTTCACATCAATGAAACGACACCCACCAAAACGGGCAGGCTGAGACACACCCTGCTGAGACACGATGAGAAGGGGGTGGATCTTTTGATGTCATGGGGGAGGGCGGACGAATGGACGTCACGAGAGGGCGGGACGGTGCGTGAGGGAAGTGACGACATGAAGGAGAAGAAGAGTTCGGTGTTGGACACGAGGCAGAGCAGACGCCATTTGGGGGAGCTGAGAGAATTCAGTCGTGATAGAGTGCACTGGACATTTTTTCCCTCTCGTTCTTTCCTGCCTTCGTTCCCTCCATCTTCCCTGCGATCAGATCGCGTGCTTGCGTGGGCGGCTGTTGTGCCGAGGTTCGCCCCGTTGGTGGGCATATTCGTGGCCTCTTGCGTACCATCGCCAACCACTCACGATCTCCAAAGCGCCGGGCAGAGACGATAGCCCTAGAAACCATGGTCCTTCGGACGGGGCGAGCGTTTGAGAGTTGTGGGGCGAGAGGACTGGGGCCGGCGAGCGAGTCGCGTCGGGGAGACCCCTCCCGCCCACGTGTCAGGGCCTAGCCGTTCGAGGCCTGCACGATCTCCATGCCACGCTCCCGAGCGAGCAAAGCTAAGAACGCACACACACACACACACACACACACACCCTCTTTGTTCATTTCGTCTTCTGCCCTGTGGTTTGTTTAATAACTCTGTCGAGTGGGAGTACTCCATATAGGGGGTTTAGAGAATCACATTTCTTTGTTCCCGGAACCGTTAATAAATCCTTATATTATTTTCTGTATATATCTGAATGCAGTTTCCTGTTTGATTTTAGTAGTTAAGGCTGCGGGACCCTTGCCGTTCCCCTCCATCTTGCGCGCTTTGGTTTTGGTTTGATTGGAATCCGCTATTGAGTTTTCGCCTCGGGAGTTGAATGCCTCGCAATCGGCCTCCGCAACTGTGGTGTTAATCGCGGTTGCGCGGCAATATAATATGTGAGCATACAATACACAGCATAACATTTCTGCAAAACATGTGTACAAACCACAATCGTGCACGTGTTTGTGTAAATCACGACCCATGTACGTGTGTTTGTGCATATGTGTGTGCACGCATGACCACCACCAGTCCTCATCTCCAACCGCAAGTCTGGGTAGTCCCGAAGCATCCATCCCCACCCCAGCGAGAAACCACAACCCATGTCTCCTCATCTGTGCTCTTTTTACTACTCTGCCATCTCCGAAGTGGCCTCCGGGGTATGCCCGGTCTCGGTCTCTTCCCTCTCAATCTCATCCATCAAAGCTCGGGCTCTCCCACCCGTGGCCGCCAAAGCTCGGGCCCCACACCCACCCAGGTCCACCAAAGCTTGGGCCATCCCACCCGGCAGCACTGGTTCGCCAAGTCCCATGAAGCTAGAGAGCCAGGCCTCGTCACAAATTCATGTCGAACGGCATGATACCAGGCACCTCATATGCGCATATCTTTATGATGAGGTCAGAAAAACCCAGCAAGCCACAAGGCCAGGCCACATCCCAGATTATGGACTCAAAACTGATGTATTTGACGCATTCCCTGGTCATCTCCAGGGACTGTGTCCCTCGTCCCCGCCATCTTATGCGTGTTTGTGTGTGTGTTTTTGTTTTGTATTGGGATTCGAACCTCGGCTAGACAGCTTAGAGGTGATAGTGCATACCTCCAGGTTGAGGTGATCCTGTCAGTCCTGATTACACAGTGTAAACAGATCTATTCACATTTGATGAATATAGGGAATTATTTGTCTAATTTATTTCTCGAGCTTTTTGAAAATGATGAACCACCATCGCACAGATTGAAGAGTTATTTATTCATTTTCTTTTTTTCATGTATCTGTCAAGGCAAGAAAAATATCGAACTTTTCAATTTGTCAGGAATCCAGCTGGGGGTTGTTATCTTGTCGAGTTCAGGAATTAAAGCATGGCATTGCACATTAATCTCTCTAAGTCTTCGTATTGTAACCTTGACTTCCATTGGAAACCATATTGCTACAACATATTCTCCTTTGGCAAAGGCTCGAAGCCTTTTGCTCCATCCTTTTACTTTCTTCTGGACTCTTCACAAACCATTATTTTCTTTAACTCGGATGAAGTTTTGACTCCTGATCTTGAATCTTTGTCGTAAAACAAGTTTACCACTACCAGACTCAGTGGCATTGTCAGTAGAGTGTTCACAATGAGTCTGGTAAGGTGGCAGCTTGATCTGACCCTGGTAGATGGTATGAAGAAATTTTGTATAAGCAGCTAAAACCGTGTCCTGGCACTGGGAAGGGGAGTGAGGGGATGGAATGAAGGAGTTGAAGGGGTGTGAGGAGGGACCCAGTGTTTCCCAGCAATGTCGGGTACCTTTGCTAATAGTTAATAAAGGTGATCTTATCACATACAGTACTCTTGGCAAAACACGTTAGAACGAGATTTTCCGTTAAATTAATTTCGTCACTTAATTAGCTTCAGTAAAGATTGTACTCCACTTCATAATCCCCTTCTGTATCAATATCATTCCACCCCAAAAAATGGGGATGGGAGGACTGCTCCTCTTTAACCCAAATCCTAAGAATAAAAATATATTTTGTGCAATAATAATGAAATTCTCCAGCATGTAAACACATCTTACTATAATTCACCAAATGCCTGTCTGTCCGTCCGTTCCCAGGTACCGCAAAAACGGCTGAACCGATCGCAACGAAATTTTTGGTGGGTAATCCTGGGACCCCCTGGAGTAAAATAGGCTAGATTGTTTTTCCAATTTTTTCCCAATTTTCCAATTTTTCCAATTTCCATTGTTTCCAATTTTCTAGTTTTTCCAAACAGGATGGAATAATATTTACCGATATGAACAGTGATGTGGCTTTTATTGAAATTCTACAAATACTGTTTAGATTTGGATGATTTGCATGTGATATCATTTGACGGATGTTAATGTAAATCGTATAAAATAAAAAAAGCCTTCAATTTCAGATATTTTGCCTTTTCATTTGGGCCTCCCAATTGAAGCCCCGCCTGTGGGGCAGGTACCGTTGCTAGTTTCTAAAAAGAGAAAAGAACCAAGTAATATAAACATTAAGTAAATGCAAAATGATGTTGGTGTGTGTGTGAAAAGACACACACACACATACACATATACGCACACACATACACACATATACGCAGTACGCACACACACATACACACATATACGCATGCACACACACATACGCACACACAGATATACGCACACACACAAACACACACACACATACACACATACACACACATACACACACATACACACACACACACACACACACACACACACACACACACACACATATACGCACACACACACACACACACATACACACACATACACACACATACACACACACACACACACACACACACACATACACACACATACATACATACACATTTGGGAACTGTTAGTAAAGAATACGAAAAGCACAAAAGTATGCCCTTTTATGACAACTTGAAAAAACCTGTCCTTACGGAAAGGGTTAATTTTCCCACTTTATATTTCTATATGCATAAGCTGTGTGTACATGGTCGAACATGAGTGTGGTTATGTGGCCATCTGGACTCCCGAGAGTGGGTATGGATTTGTATTGTGTATGCATTATGTAGATGCTTACGGAATTTGTCGATGGTCGCATATGGGTGTGGTTATATGGCCCTCTGGACTCCCGTGAGTGAGCACTCTCTGAGACTTTGAGGAATTGTTTATGAAACGTTCAGATAAGGTCAGATATCACCAGGGTCCTAATTCCTATCTGAGGTCAGGTGGTCACTCAGGTGGCGTTTTTTTTTGTTTTTTTTTGTATACAAGATCGAGGCTCGTGTAAGAGTTAACATTGATCACAAAAAAGACAAACTGACACATAAAACATAAAACCTATGATAATGGGAGTGGGAGAACAAGATGAAGAGCAGGGACATCGGGAGATCTGTGGGAGGGAGAGGGCTTGGGGGGAAGAGGCATGGGAAGGGGGAAGGGGGGGGGGGAGGTGGGAGAGGTTAAAAAAAAACACGTGGTCACTGCTATGACTTCCAGGAAAAAAGTCGGTATTTCAAAAAAGTGGATCTGGGGTGAATAAATACGTTATACAATACATATATTTACATGGAGATCATTTACATCCTCCCCCCACCCTGAACCCCTTGGGCAATATATTTTTTATCATCTAAAACCTTCGCGTGCAGATGCCGAGTCCAACAACCAGTTTTCAACTCATTGAGTGGAGAAATTCAGGAGTTCATGCAAGTCAAACAGACACTTCTCAAATTATACTGTGTATAGTATGAAATTGTATGATTCCTCTATCAGTTGTTATTATAATACAATTTTTTGCTGTTATGACAAAGAAACCTTCCAAACAGATTCAACAAATTAGTCCTTTCATTTGAACAATATTACGAGAAATTTTCGGTGACGTCACTGATGAGAACATTTCAAAAAAAAGTTTGAAACGAATGAAAAAATATTTAGGGATGGAATACCCCAAAACAACAACCAAATAAAGTAGTAAGGAATGACAAGGTAGGATTGATATCATAATACAACACCACAATTATTTTATGGATTGCCATCACGTGTTGCAAACAACTTCTGATATTTTTGTTATAAGTGGCAATTGTAACAATTGTATGAAGATGTCTTTGTTTGAGGTAGTTATAGATTTGTGGTGTGGATTGTGTAATTGTGTGTTTTATTTGTTGTGAGATTGACAAGGAAAAATGTCAAAATGGCAATCCGTGAAAGGATTGTTGTGTTGTATCGTGGTGTCATTCCTACCTTGTCATTCCTTCTTACCTTGTTTGGTTGTTTTTGGCGGATTTCATCCCTACATGTTTTTTTCATTCCAAAAAAGTTTTTTTTCTGACTTGTTTAACTTATATTTTCCCGATCTGGATACCAATGACGTCAGCATCCCGTAAATTATTTTGAGTGCGTTTACATTGGGAACCCCCTAAACCCACCCCCCTCAACTACATATCTCATACAAGTCCCTTTTCTAGTATGATACAACAACAACAACATGCATTTTAAAAGGCCATTTTCCCTGCTAGAGCGGGGGTTAGCCTTGCGGTCCCCATGACAATCTTCTCCATTTTGCCCTATTTTCTGCATCTCTCCTTGTTAACCCCCTTGCCCGCATTTCTTCTTCCACCATCTTTAGCCAAGTCTTTCTCGGTCTTCCCCGTCTTCTACTTCCTTCTACATTCATTTCCATCACTCTTCTCAACCAGTCACTTTCATCCTTCCTCAATACATGACCAAACCATCTCAACCTGTCCTCTTCACAGCATCAATCACAGGCTCTATTCCCATCATCTTTCGCAATTCATCATTTGTCTTCCTCTCTCTCAACGATACTGCGCACATCCGTCGAACCATTCGCATTTCCACCCTTTCCAACCTTCGTTGCTGCTCTACGTTCATTACCCATGTCTCGCTCCCATAAATCATAACACTTCTCACACATGCAGCATACACCTTTCCCTTCAGCTTCAACGACACTCCCCTCATCATCAGCACGCCACTCAATTCCCGAAACTTCTTCCATGCACATCTCACTCGAGCAACCGTTGCCGAGTCTGATCCACCTTCTCCATTCAGCATGTCTCCGAGGTAGCAAAATGTTTTCACACCTTCCAGCTTCACACCGTCTCCAAGATCCAACTCAACATTTCCTCCATCTGCAGCTCCCTCTGTGCACACCTTACATTTGAATGTAGCTGCCACACTGGTTAATGACCCTCTCAGACCACTACATTTTTGATGAACCCACTCAGCGCACATTGTACAATGTACACTGAATGGAGTTCACTCCGACACCCTTCCTACACACAGCACAGGGCCACTTCCCAGTTCTTTCCACCTCACCACATGCTTTACCACTTGCCATCACCTTCGTCTTTCCGATATTCACCTTCAGACCTTTTGTCTCCATACATTCCTTCCACGTGTTCATCTTTTCCTTCAGTCCATCCATACTTTCCGCAATCAACACCAGATCATCTGCATACAACAACTCCCACGGTAAACCCTCCTTTACGTTCTGAGCCAGCACCTCCATCACAGCTACAAATAGTAGTGGACTTAGTACCGACACCTGATGCACTCCCACCTTCACCTCAAACTCACCACTGTTCCCGTCCTTCGTCCTTACAGCTGTGCGCGCTCTTTTGTACATTGCCATCACTACTCTGATCAACCATTCCTCCACTCCTAACTTCCTCAATGCCCATGTCAATACTTTGCGTGGAACCCGATCGAATGCTTTCTCCAGATCAACAAACCCAAGAAACAACTTCTTCCTCTTCTCCATGTACTTCTCCTGCAACTGCCTCACAATGAAAAGCGCGTGTGTCGTTCCTCTTCCTGGCAACTGCCTGGCCCCTTCCTGACATCCTGGATGTCACTTTTCTAGTATGATGAAATATCGAAATGAAAGAATGATGAGATATCAACTATCGTGCACTCATTCAATGAACGATCGATGGGGAAAAAACAGCCATGATGACCCACGTGACCAGAAATTTCAAGGACTTGCCAGGTCACTACTCCTAGTGTATAGGGACTCGAGTTCAACAGGTCATGGTGTATTGTGATTGTATTATTATTACCTGTGCCATATTTTTACGTTGCAAGTCTGCAAGAGTTCCACATCATTGTTACTCATGCATTCGATCGTGTCCGTCCGTGTGTGTGTGTGTGTGTGTGTGTGTGTGTGTGTGTGTGTGTGCGTGCGCACGTATGTGTGTTCATGTGTTTGTGAACAAGATATCTAGAAAAGTTCTGAACGGATTTGGATGAAAGTTGATGGGATGATTGCCCTTGGGATAAGGAAGAATTGTTTAGTTTTTGGTGAAGCTCAGGATATTATTCCGGATCCAGGAATTTTTTGAAGGATTTTTTACCATTGGAAGATAGGGCTCAGCAGCGGCCACCCACGGCGGGAGTATGCGCTCTACTGAGTGGCGTTCTAGTTGTTGTTGTGATTTTTGTTGGGGGTCCATTTTTGAAATGTCACCCATTGGTCAGACATCTGTCGGACCCCACCCATATTTGTCACTTGACTCGACTCACAATGGCACCCAAACGAAATAATATGTTCGCCATCTTGATTTTCTGGTGGGCCTATGACATCATGCCTTTCGGCCTCCGCTAATTAGACATTGCCCGGGTTTGTTACGTCAGATATCCATTGGCTCTGTTTGGGTCGAGTGTTACTCATGTTGTGGGACCCCTAAAAATCGAATCGAGTCGAATAAAAATTATTAGTGAGGTTTAATCAAGCCTGTCAGCACGCATGGTAATGGCTCCCCAAAAAAATATCGTTACGTAAATTTTGAACAGCTTCACATTGGGGTTAAACAATCCGTGACTGTGTGGCGAATGAGCTCGTTCTGATATAACCTTAGATAGGTGACGTGGATGAGAGGTGTCAAGTTAATATTTTAATAGCGCATTTAATGCGCGTTTCCCAATCGGTCTGTTACTGGATTTTGTCACAGATTGTGACCACAGTGCAGTCATTCTTGTTTAGATCCGATGAATTTTTTTCGTTATGAATGCTTCCTTCTGTTGGAATCATTGTAATTGCTTCAGCCGTTATGTGCAAGGCTGAATGACATTTATCAACAATTGGTGATTTTACAATCTCTCAATATGGAACTTTAGTGATATATTCTGGTGTCTTTTTCAATCTTCTTACTTAACCCTTGGATGCAGTGACTGGGCCTCGAAGGCCCACAAGGTTTTTTCTTGTTGCAAAACTATGCTGTACAATCTTTTTTTGGAATGAGCCTCATTTTCACTGACTTTCATGTTGTTACACAAAATTCAGTGACATAAATTTTTTTTAAATTCATTCAGGCTCGTGGGGAAATCTTTCTTCTTCACTTATAACCTGAAAATCCGACACAAATGCAGGCCTGGGGCCTTTGAGGCCTCACATAAATGTTGTTGTACTACGATGTTATGTCATTATTTTCTTGATATGAGCCTCATTATATGCCCCTATAACTTGGTTACAAATAATTCAGTGACAAAAACAAGTAAATTTAAAAACTTTACACAAATACATTTGTGGGGCCTCCGAGGCTGCGTTGGTGTAGTTTTTTTTTGACAATTGTGGACATAAACATTCTAAATAAAAGGATTAGTGAATCATATTTTTTGAGCAAATACTCCTCCATGAGCCTCAACTTTTTAGAGAAAAAAAAGTTGAAAAACCAAGAACATAAATTATTTTGTGAAAAAAACAAAACAGATTCTTTACTTGTATGGGATTCTTCCAACTAATAGGATCAATGATTCACATTTCCTGAGCAAATACACATCCATGAGCATCGACTTGGATTGAAAAAGGATATGAAAGAAAAAAAAATCTATAAAAAACAAAAACAAAAAAAAACATTACACGAATACATCGTAGGCCCAATGGATGCGTTTATGTAGGATTTTTGACAGCTGCATCTAAGAGTTAAGAAATAATTTGATAATAAAAGGTATGGCTTTTAAAAGCTTCTGACCTCACTGTGCTGTAGCTACTCAGCATATAATTTTGGACACATTTTATCAAGCGGCCATTTTTCCCCGTGCCATCCCTATATATTGAGAACTACTGTACTGGATGATGGAGTAGATTATTACGAGTACATGATAATGGATTATTGTTGCATTGCATAATTATCATCACTTATTCCCCATAATCCACAACAGGCAGTTATCATGTGAGTTACACACACCTGTCAGAATCATCAGCCATTCTTTAATTAGCACGAACCAATATAGGCTGTGAATGACAGCGTAAAAAAAGCATGTTGAACTCGTGGAATTTTTCTTCTCCTACTCACAAACAGCAAACCAGCTGTGCTCACCAATGTTTTGTGCAAACACAGTCTGTCATTAACACTCACAATACACAGATAGCTGCCACCACTGACAGTTTTCATTACTTCAATTTTTTTTTAGTTGTTTGGCCTTCTATATCTTTTGTTACGGATTCGTCACTTCTGTCGTTGTGGTTTTCATCCACTGTAAGCATTTTTGGTTCCATGTACTATTATTGTTATCGTTTAAGTGAAATGGAGATAACTGTTTTCAAAAGGTAAAAATTAGTGTTTTAAAAGAAACCGGATCGGGGGGGAACCGGAAGAAGAAGAGGAGGACACGAGTGGGAGCAAGTGAGGTCGGGAAGGAAAGCCGAGCTGCTTTGAGGTCTCAAGAAGACGCTGGCGAACGGGGGTCATGAGCGAACTTTGGGTTTCCTGGGAAAGGGATTCCTGTGACTGAGTGGTTATCGCTGTGACAGATAAACCTGCGTGTCGGGTTTTGCGGTTGATTCCGAAGAGAATCGTTGGAGAGCAGGTACGCCTTCAGTACGGGCCCGCCCACCACTTCGCCTCGCTCCCGCCATTTCACATCGCTCCAGCCTTTTCACCTCGCTCCAGCCATTTCACCGCACCCAGCCGTTAGCCTGGTTTGCGAGTGTCACGTGGATTTTGATTGGGAATTTGTGGTTCTCCATTTGGGAGCCGCTGAACGTTCATACCCGAAGGTGTGATTTCCCAGTCGCCTTTTGGGTGCACCTTTGCGCCTCTTTGGCAGCGTTGACTGTCAGCCGACTTGGATTCTGGTCTCGATTCGACATTTCTCTTGCGATCACCGGAGCGTGGATCGACTTTGGCTTGGTGCCGGGACAGTGACTTTGGGAATGTTATTTTCGCTCACTTGGAGCACAGTGAGTTATTGAATAAGAAATTGATGGTACCATCATAGGAATTATATGGTATTTTTGTGGTGCAATTGAAACATATTGTACTTGTGCTGTTATACTTGTGTGACGTTAATACAATACTTGTTTTTGGTAACAATTGGTTGGTGTGGTTTCACCATTGGTCATTGACACACATTATAACACATCTTTCTGCCGTGACTCCTTTCGGGGCTCGGAGGTACACCGTGACCGGGGTTTGGGGAGGAGCACGTAACACTTTTAATATGTGGGGAAAAGCATATGGGGGAGAGAGACAGAGACAAATATGGATGCAAATTGAGCGAGATATGATGAGGTACAAATTCTGTGCATCTTCACCAGCTCGTATCAGGTAATCAAAGCTGGATGTTTAATTGAGGGGTTACAGACACATAGTTTCTCCACTGGCCAGTGAGGGGTCAATTCCCACAGCTGCTCAACCTACACCTGGTAAGCATGGTGAGGGTGCCAAGCATCCATCAATACCCCAAAAAACAGACGTAGTTGGGAGGATCAATATTCATCAATGAAGACCACCTACGAGTATCTGTACAGTAGGCAAGGCCCAGGATGGATGTTTTGACTACCGAGCATGGTCTTCATCTGACACATGAGTGTTGAGTGTGCCATCGTGTTCTTTGTTTTAAGTATCCTCCCAAATGAGAAGTGGAATAATGTGAAGGCAATAAACAGAGAGTGAGACTTCACTTAATTTACATCATTTCCTCTTATTTCAGACTGAGACAGTTGTTATTGTTGTTGTTGCTGTTGTTGTATAGCCCCGGACAGTTCTCTCAAACTAGCCTGCAACACGGACACATCCGGTTCATTTTGCAGAAGCGACCCAGAGATTCCCCACATTTCCATTATCCTAAAAAAGTGGGATCGTATGATCTGAAAACTATGCCAATGTCACTTTTGTTTACCTAGTTTCCAAAGGAGGTCTCAAAAGTTTATTGAAAATTTTAGTTACTTTCTGCAATTCACATTTTGTCAAGTTTTGTTGACATTGCATATTATTTCAGAATATTGTGGATGTTCCAGCTTCACTATATGTAATGTGTCCGCTGTTTTGTATACGTAGTCGAGTCTCGTGGAAGAGGGGCACAGTACGTATCGTGAGTCCCCCTAACTAATCCCCCCCCCCCTCCCAGTACAGTGAATGGTTCAGGACGTAGCAGACAAAAACAGTAAAAAAAAACACGCATGCATGGGTCGACAAGATGGACACAGAGGATGCATGGGGTGGACAAGATGGACACAGATGATGCATGGGGTGGACAAGGTGGACACAGAGGATGCATGGGGTGGAGCAGATGGACACAGATGATGCATGGGGTGGACAACATGGACACAGATGATGCATGGGGTGGACAAGATGGACACAGATGATGGATGGGGTGGACAAGCTGGACACAGATGATGCATGGGGTGGACAAGATGCATGGACACAGAGGATGCATGGGGTGGACAAGATGCATGGACACAGAGGATGCATGGGGTTGACAAGATGCATGGACACAGAGGATGCATGGGGTTGACAAGATGCATGGACACAGAGGATGCACGGGGTGGACAAGATGGACACATGGGGTGGAGAAGATGGACACAGAGGACTCATGGGGTGGACAATATGGATAGAGAGGATGCATTGGGTGGACAAGATGAACGCAAAGGATGCATGGGGTGGACAAGATGGACACAGAGAATGCATGGGGTGGAGAGGATGGACAGAGATGATGCATGGGGTGGAGAATATGGACACAGAGGGAAACTCCAAGGAGAGAAAACTGGGAAATCAGGAGGGATTTGGGTGGAGTTAACGAGGGTAGAAAGATCATGGGTTTGGATGGGGGATGATCTGAGATGGTGGTGAACAGCTGACATGAAGATCTGGAGGGAATAATGAGATTGAAGAGAATGTGAAGTTGATTTCACAGGTGGGAAAAGGAGGAAGTGAGGAGTAATTGTGGATTTTGGTAGTTTCAGCATAAGGGGGTTAATACTAGATGTGACCCCTGCATAAACCTGGAGGGCGGACAAAGCACAGAAAGAGCAGAGGTGGGGTAAGGGGGAAGTATGAGTGTGCGGGGTGCAAGGAAAAAATCAAGTGTGTGGGGCACGGAGGAAGGTTTGAGTGTGGGGGGTGTGGAGGAAGGTTTTAGTTTGTGAGGTGTGGGGGAAGGTGTTTGTGTGTGTAGGGTGTGGGGGTGGGGGAGGTGTGTGTGGGGAGGGGGGGGGGGACGGGTGAGGAATCGGATGTGCACAGTGTGAGGGAATAAGGTTTTAGAGGGTGAGGTGAGGGGAAGCATTTAGGGGATGGGGTGTGCGAAAAGCATTGAGAAGGAGGGGTGAGGAGGGATGCAGAAAGGGGGATGTGAAGCATTGAGAAGGTGGAGTTGGTTTGATGCTTTCTCTGATTCCATATTCCCAACTTTGACAGACGGAGGTAAAGATCATGGGATGGGAAATTAGAATAGTTGATAAACGCATAGAGATGGAGAAATGCTGCGCTGTATGAGCGGGATGAGGAGGTGGAGTGAGGGGGTTGGTGGTGAGGTTCGGGGATGGGTTGCAGAGCAGACAAAAACCTCAAAAAAGCAAGACACACGGGAATACACACTGGACTAAGCTAAGCAGGGCTCATTTTCTTTCCAAGGAAGGCCTTGAAAAAGACCATTCATGCCTTGACAATACGAAACGAGTAACACAAAACAACGAGCGAATTATCATGAATTATTGCAGGGGAAGAAACAGAAATACATTGATTGACGAATGACACGCTGAAAACATGACAAATCCACTTTTGGAAAACTCAGCTTTGGTGAGCTGGACCAGAGCAGCTCAAATTTCACCATGCCTGTGTGAAGAACCGGGAACGTCTTTATTGTAATTATCCGATATATTCAATCATGACTTATTTCTCCGACGTAGTCATACTGTTTTCTCCAATTCTTTAAAATGATCCAGAAAAACACACTGGTTCTATTACCAATTACCGAAGGGTTTTAAAAATTATTTTGCCTCCGTTGCGATTGCATCTTGATGGAGCACTGCTCTCCCCTTCAGGCTGGCACCCCTGCCTTACAGCTTGCCCTTTTTGATGCCATGCAAAAGGAAGGCCCTTAAAATCATTGAGATCTTCCGTGATGAGGCTGAGTTTCTGGGGCTGTTACTCTCTCCTCGCAGACAGGTTGGTGGCCTTTCTGAAAAATATCGCCCCCTTTTTGGTCTTGCATACTCTGCCATATTTTGGCTCCTTCCCTCCCAGGTTTCTGCATGGCACACACAGTCTGCCAGTAGCCCGCTTCTGTTTAAACTCCCCAAATCTAGGCTCAATGCTCACCATCATTTGTTCCTCTTTTACGTCCTTGCCTGTGGAACGGGAACCAACTTCCCAGTCTGTTCAGCCCCGTTACTCCCTCCTGGGCTTCAAGATACATGTTCATCACTACCTCAGGTCATCCCCCAGCCATACTAATGATCTCTTCTACAACCAAATGACCCCATTCCCAAGCATTCCCTTTTTCCAGTAAATGTGATTCCCCCCTCCCCCCCTCTCCTTCACCTCTTTTAGTTTGTTAATTGATGGTGGTTTGTTCCTTTTCTGTTTCATCCCTGCCTTCCCCTTCCTCCTCTTCCAGTGTTTCATCCAGATTGGGTGCACTCCATGCGTCCTCCCCTCCCCTTCATCTCCACTCACTGTCCCATCTACTCTGCTGTTGGTGTTCCCCACTTTCTATTTTGTTCTTTTCCATTCTGCTCTAGCTCTTCCATGAGCCTCGCTCATGTATACAATTTTTTATGTGCAAACTGCTTTGAATGCCAATCTAATATGAGCTTTGTATGAAATGCAAGCAATGCAATCCAGAAGGTGAGGATAGTATGGTTGGAATGCACTTCGTTTGCTGTGCTCTGGTTTCTCCACTCTTACATCTGTGGGAACAACCAATCTGCAAAAAACTAGGAATATTTTTTTGTTCATAGCCAATATTTCTCAATACCACCCCCACAAATCTTAACTCATAGTGAGCGATGGTGAAGCTGGATCACTTTGACAAAGTCTTGGATATGCCCACACTTGTGAATGAGGGGATAACATCACTAAATGTCCAGCGATCTGTTGGCCTTTGTGGGTTTTTGGTAGATTCACTAATGGGGGTAGAGGTTCACCAACATATATCCATGGATGGCAATTTGCCATGATAAAGTTTAGGGTATGTGGAATTTATTTATTTATATATATATATATATATATATATATATATATATATATATATATATATATATATATATATATATATATATATATATATATATATATATGTATATATATATATAAATATGTATATATATATATATATATATATATATATATATATATATATATATATATATATATATATATATATATATATATATCTTAAATTTATATGTACATATATATAAATATATATATTGTAACGAATGTGGAAACGTTACAATGTGAACGTTACAAAAGTATGGTAACATCCTCGTAATGTAAATAATGGTCGTAGCCGGCCTCCTAGTTAATTCCATGAAACTTACACGCAGGTCACGATATATCTTTTAAATAGTGTATTTCCTTATTCCATGTAGGCTAAATATGTGTTTCCCACTAGATTGACTTTGCATTGTATCAAACAAAATAAGCGTAGGCCCTTCCAATTTCCCCAAAAAAACCTCCCTTCCAATTGCCTTCCGCATTTTGGGCGGTTTTCTTCAAACCACCATTGGCCACGAGGTAGGTTTGGGGAAGAAAGGCGTGTCTCCACCTCGTCATAGGAGGGAAGGAGTGAACCAGCCCTAACAGCCAATCAACACCGCGGTGAGCGACCCGGTAGGCGTGCCCTCGGAGCCGGCGGCTTGATTTCGCCCGAGGTGATAAAAGCGACTGTAAGGGACTGCTTTAAGAGATGACTTGGAGATGACCCTGGGAGATGAGCAAAGAGGCTGCACCAAAGAGAAGCGGTGAGATGCGAAACGCTCCAAGCCAAAGAGGAGAGGTACTCGGCAAGGAAACCAGCTTTGGAGAGACGCGCTGAAAGGAGGGAGACGGCTCCACCCCAAGAATAGGAGCAGGTGTGCCGAACCAGCGCGTGACGTCTCCCGCAGCGGATACACGACGGAGGGTTTCCCACCAAAACCGCGAGGAATTGCGAACTGCGGCCTCCCGACCTTGCCTCCCTCTCAAGCAATCCATCTCAAGCCCTACCTGCCTGCAATATCCCCTGTGTAAGTGTGAACGTCCTGTCCTACTCGTTGTCTTGGGGCTAAGTAAAAATGAATAGTGTAAGTTAACGATTCGCTGTGTTACTGCTTCTTCCATCCATTGCTTGTGTGTGTATAATAAAATCTGTTCTTCCTCCGTATTCTTCTTCTTCTTCTTTTTCATTCTCTTTCGGTCGCTTTAGAGATTTCCCGATTGAATATCTGTGGGGCGATCTGGTCAACGTCGGGTGGAATCGGGTTTTAATCGGGGAGTAACTGTTCGGACACGGTTAAATACACCACCGCTCGGTCAATATAACATCTAAAGCCGTGTCCGTAACAATATATATATTATATATATATAAATATATATAAATTATATATGTGTGCGGCGTCACCATGCCGAGATCAAAAGAGCTCGCTGAGGCCTTCAGAAAGAAGGTTATAGATGCCTACGAGTCTGGCAAGGGATTTAAAAAGATCTCCAAACAATTTGAAATAAATCATTCGACTGTCCAGAAGATCATCTTCAAGTGAAGAAGATTCCAAACAACTGCCAACTTGTTCAGGCCAGGCCGCCCCAGCAAGTTCAGCCCGAGAGCAGACCGCAAGATGCTGAAATAAGTCTCTAAGAACCCCCAGAATGTCATCACGGGACCTACAGGTAGCTTTTGCCACTGTTGATGTCAAAGTGCACGAGTCTACCATTAGAAAGAGGCTGCACAAATTTGATCTACATGGGCGGTGTGCCAGGAGGAAACCTTTGCTGTCCAGAATGAACATCAGGGCAAGACTAAAGTTTGCCAATGAACACCGAGGCAAAGACCAGCATTTCTGGAACAATGTGCTCTGGACAGATGAGTCAAAGGTAGCGCTATTTGGCCACAGTACCAGAAGACATGTTTGGCGAAAACCAAAGACAGCATTTGACCACAAGAACCTGATGCCAACTGTAAAGCATGGTGGTGGAAATATTATGGTTTGGGGCAGCTTTGCTGCATCAGGGCCTGGGCAGGTCACCATCATAGAATCCACTATGAATTCTTCATTGTACCAGAGGGTGCTTGAGGATAATGTGAGGCCATCTGTCGGAAAGTTGAAGCTCAACCGAAGGTGGACCTTGCAATATGACAATGACCCTAAACATGCCAGTAAATCCACCAAGGAATGGCTGAAAAGAAATAAATGGAGGGTTCTGGAATGGCCAAGTCAAAGCCCGGATCTAAATCCCATCGAGATGTTGTGGGGGGATTTGAAACGAGCTGTGCATGCAAGAAACCCCTCAAACATCCCACAGCTGAAAGAATTCTGCATGGAGGAGTGGGCAAAAATATCTCCCAGTCTATGTCAGAGACTGGTAGACAGTTATAAGAAACGCCTTCTTGAGGTTGTTTCTGCCAAAGGGGGCAATACCACATATTAGAGCCAAGGGTGTACTTACTTTTTCCAAATGCGAAATTTGCATTTATGTTTATTTAAATTATACAATGGACTACAAAACGTAAATCTGTTTCTGTTTCTCAAATCTCAAATCTGTTTCTGGTGTTTGTTCCCCCTCCATCCCCTCCCTTACCTCAAACGGCTACACAGCTGACTCCGCATGTGAAAAAGCTGAATGCCTCAACTCTGTGTTTGCCTCTAAATCTTGTGTCCCAAACCCATCCCTCTCTGTACCCAGTCGTACCCAGCTGCTCCTGGACTCCGTGTCCTTTCCTCCTGACAAGGTGGAAAAGTTTCTGTCAACCCTCGACTCTGATTCTGCAACTGGACCTGACGGCATCAGCCCACAGGTCCTAAAATCCTGTTCTTCCGCTCTTTCACTCCCTCTCTCTGTTCTCTTCACCCTCTCTTTTGCTCAAGGTCAACTGCCATCTGCTTGGAAATCAGCCAACATCACCGCTTTGCACAAAAAAGGTGCAAAAACAGATCCTAGCAACTACAGACCAATCAGCCTTCTCCCAATTATCAGCAAAGTCATGGAATCCATCATTGCTTCGGATATGAAATCTTTCCTCTTCTCCAATGGCTTGATCTCTGATCATCAATTTAGTTTCAGACCAGGTCACTCTACTCTGGACATGCTGCTTCTGTTGTCTCAACAATGGATGGAGGTCCTCAATGCCAAACAGGAAATTAGAGCTGTCTCCCTCGACATATCACATGCCTTCGATACGGTCTGGCACCCAGCTCTGCTCACCAAACTCTCCTCCTTTGGTATCCATGGAAATCTCCACGCATGGCTGGCGGACTTCCTCTCTCGTCGTAGTCAACGTGTGGCCCTGAATGGGTTTCTCTCATCTCCTCTGCCTGTTCAGGCTGGAGTTCCCCAAGGCAGTGTTCTGGGCCCTGTGCTTTTTCTGGTCTTCATCAATGATCTCTCTGACTCTCTTGAAAATCCTCTCTATCTCTTTGCTGATGACTCCAATCTCTGCCGCTCCATTCCTCATCCCTCAGAACAGCAGTCTGCAGCCTCCTCACTCTCTGCAGACCTGGACAAAATCACAGACTGGGCAAACAAGTGGAACATGTCTTTCAATCCTGACAAATCTCACACTCTTACGATGTCTCTCCGAAAAGACCGACTGGACAACCCTCCCATCTACTTTCTGAATAATCCTCTCCAAGAAGTTCTGTCACTCAAGCTTTTGGGTCTCACTATCTGCCATGATCTTTCCTGGGAAAACCACATTTCCAAGCTGGCCTCCAAAGCCAGTCGCCGACTGGGCATCCTCCGTCGTGCGAAGTCCTTCCTTGGCACACCTGAGCTCCTCACCACATACAAGGCTTTCATCCGCAGCTCAATGAAATACTGCTCTCCCCTCTGGGCTGGTGCTCCTGCCTCACACCTAGCTCGTCTTCACGCTGTTGAAACCAAAGCGTTCAGAATCATTGGAATCTCCCGCGATGACGCTATCTCCGAGGGCCTTTCACTTACTCACCGCAGGCAGGTTGGTGGTCTTTCCGTCTTCCACCGACTCCTCTCCGGCCTTTATGCCCCAGCTCTCTCTGGGCTCTGTCCCCCAAATATTCCTGCAGGTCGCACAAGATCTGCCTGCAACCCTCTTATGGTTAAACTGCCAAAATCAAGACTCTCTGCTCACCTTCACTCCTTAATTCCTCTTTTCTCCCGCCTCTGGAACAAACTCCCTCACTCTCTTCAATCCCACTCCTCCCTCCAGGTCTTTAAAACGGCTGTTCACCACCATCTCTTATCTTCCCCAATTCAAAACCTTGATCTTTTCTACCCCCGCTAATTTCACCCCAAATCCACTTTTTTGAGGTGACTTTTGTCTTCTTTCCTGGAAGTCCTTGGTGTCCTTGCGTTTTATACCTATCCTGCCTCCCCCCAGGCCCTCTCCCTCCTAAACATCTCTGGATGTCCCTGCTCTCAAATGTTGTGTTTGTGTGCTTCCTCCCCTTCTCTCCCCATCTTGTCGACCGCTCCCCTTTTTATATACTTTGTTTGCTTGTTTGTTTGATTTGTTTGTTTGATACATGTTAGCTCTTTCACGAGCCTCGACTCTGTATGCAAAAAAAAAAAAAAAAAAATGTTTCATGATATTTGTTATATTATATCACCTTTATCTATCAATATTGTTGAAATGAAGATCAAATAGTTGTTTGTTGAAATATGTTGAAAAAGTCAAAACTTTACCCGGGGTGTACTTCCTTTTTCACATGACTGTATGTATGTATGTATGTATGTATGTATATATATATATATATATATATATATATACATCTATATATATACTAGCGGGGTCACCCGTGGGAATCCCACGGGCATGGATGTGTGTGACATTTCGACATATTGAGTTATATGCTGCACATTCATTTTTACAAAATGGTTACTGGCAAGTCATCAGATCCAGAAATGGTGTGATGAACACAATTTATTTATTTCACATAATATGTGACCCCTCACTCCTCTCCACCTGACACTCTCCTGCCTCCACCTGACACTCTCCTGTCTCCACCTGACACTCTCCTCTCTCCACCCAGCACTCCTCTCCTCTCCAAACCCTCACATCCCTCTCCTTTCCAATCCCTCACCTCTCCAATCCCTCACACTCCTCTCCTCTCCAATCCTTCACACGCCTCTCCAATCGCGCCTCACACTCCTCTCCAATCGCGCCTCACACTCCTCTCCAATCGCGCCTCACACTCCTCTCCAATCGTGCCTCACACTCCTCTCCAATCGTGCCTCACACTCCCCTCCAATCACTCCTCTCCAATCGTGCCTCACACTCCTCTCCAATCGCGCCTCACACTCCTCTCCAATCATGCCTCACACTCCTCTCCAATCGCGCCTCACAATCCTCTCCAATCGCGCCTCACTCGCCTCTCCAATCGGCTTTCCCCGTCTCGTTTCTCTCCTTTTTCGCCCGTCTCGTTCTTTTTCTTGCTCCAAATCGGCCCGTCGGAATCGGAAATCGGCCCGTCTCGCCCGTCGGAATCGGAAATCGGCCCGTCTTGCTTTTGTGCTTGTGCGTAAATAAATTGTGTTCATGACACCATTTCTGGTGTTGGGCTAGCGGCTAGGGTGCCGGCTTAGGATCCTGGGTTCGAATCTCGGTCGATCGCCGAATTAATGCCAGGGGGGTTGACTCAGCCTGTCATCCTTCCGAGGTCGGCTAATTGAGTACCAGTTCACTGGTAATTCCCTGTTTGTCGTTGAAGGCGGCAAAAAGGGTTGGCGTCAGGAAGGGCATCCGGCCGTAAAACATTGCTTCAAAAAGGGGAAAAAAAAACAACAACTACCACGGTCCCCGAAAAGGCAAACCCCCGCTTTGCGGGGAAAAATGGCCTCTAAACGGTGGTTTTTACACCATTTCTGGATCTGATGACTTGCCAGTAACCATTTTGTAAAAATGAATGTGCAGCATCTAACTCAATATGTCGAAATGTCACACACATCCATGCCCGAGGGATTCCCACGGGTGACCCCGCAAGTTTGCATTGACGTTCGTCGATGGACTCGTTCTCCCGTCTCATTCGTTTTCTGGCTGCATCCTGTTCAAGTCTGCATTGACGTTCGACGACGGACTCGTTCGCCCTTCTCATTCGTTTTCTTGCTGCATCCTGTTCAGGGCTGCGTTCTTCATCCATTTTGGAAATGGAAGTTTCCACGCACCGCATGAATTGTCACGATCCTCAATAGGAAGTGTCTCATAATTATCAAATGACAAATGGCAAGTAAATTACATTGTGAAAATTTAATATTTCAAATAGACCTATTTAAAGTGTATGCGCAAATAACTAATAAATAAAAAAACGAAGAAATATGTCTCGGTAATTTCCTGAACTCGGTAATTTCTCGGTAATTTTACTTCCGGCTAAAAATGTTGAATGAAATAAAAACGAAGAAATATATGTCGTTTTGTGACGACTGTCATCAAAGGTAAACGGTGAATTCACTCGGTTTATTCGGTTCGGCTCGGTTTAAAGAAAAAGCGATAATGTCGAAATGTTGACGTCTGTGTCATGTTGGGCGGTGTATGATACTTGTTGGCTGTTGGGCGGTGATATGGTGTATTTTTAAAAATATATCTCTGCGTTTTCCCGCGTTGCTGACACCGAGTCTAAAACCATGATGGTGAGTTATATTGGAGATAAAGGCGTGAGAGAGACTCAATGGCCTTGAAGTTACAGGCATTTGAGAATTCATTTCGTTCTATAAACGGCAACTTTCATCGGATTTTCTTCTCGTTTTTTTTCAACCGAGTCTAAAACTATGTTAGCGACTGTGAAAAATGAAATGATATATCGAATTTAAAATAGATATCGACACATTGCCGTCGGTGTCATGTTGGGCGGTGTATGATACACCATGACGCGATTTTAAAAAATATATCTCTGCATTTTCCCGCGTGTGTGGAATGTTTGTGGAAAATTAAAGATTTCAAATAAACCTATTTAAAGTGTATGCGCACATAACTAATAAAAAAAACGAAGAAATATCTCTCGGCAATTTCCTGAAACATATTTTACTTCCGGCTAATATGTTGAATGAAATAAAAACGAAGAAATATATGTCGGCATCATTGTTGACGTTTTTGTGACGACTATCATCAAACGAAATAGTAATATATCATAACGGAAAAGCAAAAGCGAATTTTTAATATATATCGACACATTGCCGGCGGTGTCATGTTGGGCGGTGTATGATACACCATGACGCGATTTTAAAAAATATATCTCTGCATTTTCCCGCGTGTGTGGATTGTTCTCAATTATTGCTGACACCGAGTCTAAAAGTAAAACCATCGATAAAAATGAAATCATATGGTGAGTTAGATTGGAGATAAAGGCGTGAGAGAGACTCAATGGCCTTGAAGTTACAGGCCTTTGAGAATTCATTTCGTTCTATAAACGGCAACTTTCATCGGATTTTCTTCCCGTTTTTTTTTTAACCGAGTCTAAAACTATGTTAGCGACTGTGAAAAATGAAATGATTTATCGAATTTGATTTGAAATAAAACTGGGGGAGAGCAAGACACCACGGGCCTACAAAACAGGACTCAAAGCTATGCACGGAGGTATATAATATGGAGAGCCAATTGGCCACCTCGCAGCATTAGCCGCCGTGAAGCCACCGGAAATAGTCTGGCGGCCATATTGGGAAGCCGATCGTAAGCCTGTCAAAGCAAAGGCGTGGCGCACTGATGATGCAGCTGGAGCGAATTTTAGGACCGCCGACTATTTAATTAATATAGAATACTAATATTTGAACTGATATTCGGGCTCAGAATCCCGTTCTTTAAGGAAATGGTGTTCATTAAGTTTGAAGTTGGTTCTAGACGCATTTTTCCTGGGGAATCCAATGGTTTAGAGCTTGTTTGAAAAAAAAGTGCCCAAAATTACCGCTCGGTGTTCTTTATCGTTCTTCTCATGACCCAATCACCCACTAGTAGGAATAAGAATCCTGACATGTTACACCCCTGTTTAACTCCTGTCTTCACCTTGAACCATTCTGTTGTTTCACCTTGGTCGACGACCGCACATTGAAAGTCTTGGTAAAGGGCTTTTACAAGGTTCACTAATGTTCCAGGTATGCTGTATTTCTTCATTATGACCCAGACATTCTCTGGGCAAGGAGTCGAAAGCTTTCTAGAAATCTATAAAATTGAGGTACATCGTCGTTTGCCATTCTTTGGCTTGTTCTATAATATTCCTCAATATAAAGATCTGATTTGTTGTCATGTTATATGATGTTACTTAATTCAGTCATTATATTGTAACTAAGATGTGTATGTTTCTATTACCGAGATGTTAGAAACCACGCAGATATAATGATAACCAGAGTTTATTCTACACTGACATGGGTCAGCAACACATCAACAGTGAGTCAGTCACATAAATGACATGAAACGCTGTCATGTAGTTAACCCACACAATTCACAGTTAACCCACAAAACACACCCACACCATGTAGAGATGAGGTCGCTCTTATATTTCAGCTTGCTCTGGTGTTGCCTCACTGGTGAGCAAACAGGACCAGTTTGCAATATTTTTTCCTGATGCGCTCTTCCTTCATGTCATCATCGAGTGTTCTCACAACATGATGGAAACGTATCTTGCTGTATGATTGTGATACAGAATGTATTAAAGCAAACACATGGTTGCTGTCTGCCTCACAGTCAAACATGTGCCGATCCAAGGAAGCAAATGTAGACCGACCGACCTCAGAAAGGACAGAAGTGGAAATTGCCACTCTTATCCCACTTTCACGAGGCATTTTGCCATTGCTTACAGCCAGGAGCCTCTTGACACAGCGTTCAGTCGCCTCACAGACACGAACAACACTGTGCGAGGGAACTATGAGGCCACCCCTGTTCTTGGTAACAATCAGGCTGTACATTGGTGTGGTTTGCCATTCTTCGTTGTTACTGGTCAATGCAGAAAGACATTGGCTACACTTCAGAGTCTTCCTCACCATCCTCACCACATAGCCGGCAATATAGCCAACACATGACTCTGTAAAGATGGAAAGTTGCTCAAAATTTGGAATATCCGCATAGTCGTGGTCCTCTTTTGCCGGCGATCTCAACTCCAGGTCGTGTCGTCTGGCCACCAACATGTCGTGACTCTCGTCAGGCACAGCCTGCTTTGCAACGCACTTGAAGGAAGCCGCATTCAGGATTCTGGTTGAGTCCTGTGCAGAACAGTTCCCACTTGCAGACTTGATGTCATGTCGCATCAAGAGGCGCTTATATGCGGCAACAAACTGCCGGGCCGTTGGGTTATTCCCACTTCCACATGCAATGCGGACCGCTCCAAAGAAAAGTTCAATGTGGTCTTGGCTCATTTTGTACATGAGCAGGTATCGCAGGGGAGATGAGGCAGGTTTGACATATGTGAAATACAAAATTTTGACACTCTCTATGCAGATCATGAAACCAATGAAGGGGGTTTTCAAACGCGTATTGGTCATAACTTGACCATTCATGTTTTTGATGTTGGACAAGTAACTGTAGGCAGTATCCAGGAATGGCAGGAAAAGTCCTTCTCGTGATGTCATGAGTGGTGCCTTGTAGTTTCGTGCCAATGGATTGCGAGAATTTAGAATGTCAAACAGTTTGTCCAATGTTTCAATGTATTGGCAGGTAGCCTCACTGCCCTGAAATTCTGATAGTTGCAAAGTGTCCCTGCAAAACCGAATTGCATCTGCCACACTAGTGCTCAATGTCTGAGCGGCTGTGTCCACCTTCATGACATTGCTCTTCCACTCGATGTGTTTCCGGGAGAGCTTATTTCCCAGACGCAAGCCTTCCCTCTTCTGCAGATCAAAGAGTGCCTGGATGTATTTCCACGCGATGACTTTTTTGTTGCCATCCTCCATCATTTTCATGGATCCAAGACAGTTTCTTGCAAGTTTAAGCATGTGACATGCATCGAGTACAACACAAATTTTCTTTTCGGGATTTGCTGGGTGGGGAAATGTTGGTTTCACATTCTGCGGCATGATGTCGGCACCTAGCTCACGTAACATTGTCAAATGAGCGGACGGTCCATCGCAAGTTAAGGAAACCACCTCTGCACCGATATCATGCAATTTTAGTAGACATTGTGTCACCAAATTCGCCTGTTCCTTCCCCGACAATCCATTTATCATAAAGTATGCTACAGGCACTTTCCAACTGTCATTCAGCTTCCATTCCCCGATTCCGATTCCCCGATCGACGTGGGAGCCCCAGCTCCTTCACTAGCAGACAAGACAGCCGGCTTAACGTTCGCCAGGATGATCAGTCGCCCTGCCCGTGAAATACCAGGATCGGGATTCGTACCAGGACCCTGAACAACGTCCTGCCCTACCTACTGCTACTGCGAAGTGGGAAGGCAATGGCAAACCACCTAGTGCTGTAATTTATACAACCCTCATTTGCAGTTATTGGCATCAGATAGCTAAGGAAAAATAACAACTATTGAACAATAAACTTCCAATTTAGTTGCATGTTCGAGTCCGGTGTATTGTATTACTTGCCCTGATGGATGTGGACGAATGTCACAATCGGCTTCCCAATATGGCCGCCAAGCAACTTCCGCTAGCTTCAGCCGACAGCCGTCATTGGCTCTCCAGTTTATTATATACCTCCGTGAAGCTATGCGAGTTAATAAAATGGTGGATATTTGTTTATAGCCACTCCCAGAATGGGTGGAGCTATGGGTGGAGCTACTCTGCAAACCGAGTAAGCCACACCCCGGACAGACACCCAACAGATAGACAGACAGACAGACAGAATCATCTACGGCTATTATAATATAGATATATATATATATATATATATATATATATATATATATATATATATATATATATATATATATATATATTATATATATAATTAATTTTATTTATTACATTATATAATTTATTTTATTTATTTATATTTTTTCTTATTGAATAAATTTCTTAAATCGTGCTCTTGGAATTTCATTGTTTATGTGGTCGAGAATGCATAATCTTAAAGTGTGCAAAATCGTTTTATTACATTGTGATTTACTGTGCTGCATCTCATTGAACTTTCACGTTTTGTCATTACTGCCTAGGTCACACATAGGCGGATTTGTCGGCGACTACTGGCGACTGAAAAAATCGCCACCATCCGCCGACAATCGTAATGAAACCGTAATGGACGGTCGCCTGTAGTCGTGGTTATCCTCCCCAGGTCGCCTGCAGTCGGCAAGAGTCGCAAAGGGGCCAAAAAGTTTTAAAAATGTTTAAAAACGGCGCGCTCAGTCGCAATGGAAAAAAATCCGCCATGCTGTCGTGATGGAACCGCCATGCTGTCGTCGGTATCCGTAATAAGAGCGTAAAGCGGCCGCAACCCAGTCGCTCATAGTCTTCCGCAATCGCCCCCACCAGCTAGCACGGCAGAGATGCGAATGCCATATGGCCTTCCTGCGTCAACTTCCCGACTACGGGCCGACACTGTTGCGGCTGCATATCGACTACAGAAGAACTGTCACGTCTCCCCTGCGGCTATGGGAGACTGACGACGACAGCAGTAGGACTAGTGGCGGCCGAGTTACGAGTCAATGTGGCCGCCTGCAGCCGCCATACTGCCGCCTGACCATATTTTATGGTCACATTACCACCCGATATCGCCAGTAGTCGCCGAAAAATCTTGATCGCCGGCAGTCGCCGGTAGTCGCCAAAATATCCGCCTATGTGTGACCTAGGCATAAAGGATTTTTATTTGAAGAGAGTATGTTTGAGTGCCTGAGAGTGCATTTGTGTGAATGTGGGTGTGTGTACATAGTGTACTATAATACAGGATAGCCTGTTTTAAGAAACCTCGGCTAATTCGTCTGAAGCAGCCTGAAGGTGAGGTATAAGGCATAAAGCCTAAGGCCTATACGTACTGTGTTGCTGGAAGGCCCATAGCGCCTATCATTTCGATATTTGATGAAACATTTGTGTTTCACACTGAAGGAAAGACGTAAAGGTAGGCATTGCGATTGTGATAATGCATGGCGATTGTGATTATGACAGGTTCAACGATGTGTTTGGCCTGAACGACATGAAAAACAAAATGGTGGTGGGTGGAGTCCTACAACGTAATGACGTCCTAGACGTAATGACGTAGCGCGACAAGCAGAGACAGAAAACTGCCGCTACATTAATATATAGCTGGAACCTGTTTCTCACCACTGGTGTGTCGGCCTTGTATGCAATTCGGGATTTGGCAATTATAATCGCGGTTTGAGTTAAACTCACGGCGCTTGGAAATTCAGTGCAGACCTTGCTCAGAGGGTTAAAATTTCGCTGTGGTTAACACTCGTCTCCAGTCATTTTCTAAACCTGGAAAATTATATAGGTGATAAATCTCTTTCGATGTTCTGTACATCGAAAACTGAAGAAATGACCTGTTCGGCTTTCCTTGAGGATGGCGTACGGTCACTGAGGACAATCCGTCGCTAAAATAGTGATCATCCGGGTGAAAACATGGACCTCGTGCCCACATTGGTCGTCAGAATGGGGATCAGGATACTGGTCCAGAATAAAACTGGTTAATTTTCTTTCATTCGACAAAATCCAATGTTAACTTGTTGACACAAAAACCAACGAAACCTAAACAAGGGATTACGATGACATCTAAAAAAATTCTCACATGGCCTAATCAAACTATGAGTGCAATGACGAACTCCTCTCTAAAATGATGGAATATAATATCCTGTTTGCTAGCCTGGTGTTGGCTTAGCGGTTAGGGTGACGGCTTGGGACCCTGGGTTCGAATCCCGGTCGATCGCTGAATTAACACCAGGGGGGTTGACTCAGCCTGTCATCCTTCCGAGGTCGGAAATTGAGTACCAGTTCACTGGTAATTCCCTGTGTGTCGCAAGAGGTGACTAACAGGGTTGGCGGCAGGAAGGACATCCGGCCATAAAACATTGCTTCAAAAAGGGGACCACGGGGCCAGAAAAAGGCCAACCCCTGCTCTGTGGGGAAAAATGGTCTCTAAAGGTGGTCCTTCTTCTGTAATACCCAGTTTGCATTAACCACAAAATCATCCTTTACCAAAGAAATTCTTGCAAATGTAAAGAGACTGGTGGGGTCACCCGTGGGAATCCAACGGGCATGGAGGTGTATCGTTGTGATTGGTGCAGCCGTTTTTGCGGTACCTGGGACAATAACGTTAGGCGGGAGTCCAAACCTGAAAATGCTGGAGACCAAAGCTGAAATTGGAAAAACAATATAGCCTATTTTACTCCAGAGGGTCCCAGGATTACCCACCCAAAATTTCGTTGCCATCGGTTCAGCCGTTTTTGGGGTACCTGGGAACGGACGGTCAGACAGACGGATGGACATTTGGTGAATTACAGTAAGATGAGATGAAAAAAACGTTATAATCTATTTTAATTTGTACATTGGTACACATAAAGGTACCCAAGAATACTGGGAAACTAAAATAGTCAACTTTATGATGCACAATCGGACTAAAACCGTTCTCTCCAACTCTAACACATCCAGATATGCAGCTACACCATCACCATGACTACCCTTATCTGCTATCATCTATCTGGGTATATACTGTGAATCAGCTTATCAAATACCTAGTAGTTAACCACACAAATATAATATATATAACGACACGTGTTATAACATTTCAGCTAAGTCTAACATATTTTCCTTCATCAGCTTCTGCATAAATGAAAACTCACAGGAAACAAAGAAAATGTCTGTTAATAGTGAGTGTGCTGCAGGTTTCCACCCTTCAAAATACCCTTTATTTGTTGAAAAGGTATCCTTAAAAAAAAAACAGTGTTAAGCAACATAAAATTAACAGCATCCTTCAATTTCTGTTGGTCAAACCAATCAAAACCACAACTTTTTGAGATATCCTGCTATATAGTGTAATAAATTCTCGGATCCAGATCCGGATTCGTATCTTCACCAAAATCTAATTATTTCATCCTTGTCACACACACAACCGGTCCACCAAGTTTCGTCGAAATCCGTCCACACCTTTTTGAGATATCCTGCTGTGTGTCGTTTTTAGCCCAATCACTCAATGGTGAACAATCATTTGAAAATTCTAGTAGTCGGATCCCAATCCGGGTCTTCACCAAAATCGAATCATTTCGTCATTGTCACATACGCCACATCTCTGCCAAATTTCGTCCGAATCCGTTCACAATTTTTTGAGAAATCTTGTTCACAAACAGACAAACAGACAGAGGTGAAATCATATCCTCCATCCACCTTTGGGGGCAGATGTAATTACTCCCGCGAGGGAGTAATGCATTCACTCGTGTCCGTGTGTGTGTGTGTGTGTGTGTGTGTTCGTGAACAAGATATCTGGAAATGTTCTGAACGGATTTGGATGAAAGTTGGTGTGATGATTGCCCTTGGGATAAGGAAGAATTGATTAGTTTTTGGTGAAGCTCAGGATATTATTCCCGATCCAGGAATTTTTTGAATGATTTTTTTACCATTGGAAGATAGGGCTCATTTTTTTTTTAACATTATCTTCTATATCGTCTATATTTAACATTGTGATGTGAAAATAATTTTCATATTTGTTGTAAATGTAGTTTAAACTCGTGGTTATGCATTAGAGCAGTGTATTTTTTTTAGCAGCAGCGTCTTCAATGTTCATTTTTTTTTTTCTAATAAAGACATATTCTGTCATTTTAAAACCACCAAAGTGTGTATTCGGTTTCCCCGTTTCATAAAATGTATCGTTTGATACGTGTAAGGCTTTAAAACTGTTTTTTATTTTATTTATTTTTTACCTCAGAAGAGATATCAACATTTAGCTCAGCGAATGTCATTCGCGGTGTCAGTATTTGATGAACTTATAAAGACTTAGTTCCAGATTTGTCAATGGCTGAGGTATATTAACAAACGAATAAAACAGATTTGGCAAAATTCGAACTTTTTTTGAAAAGATCGCATATTCACCCAGGGTTGTGAGAGGCTGAAGAAGAAGAAACCTCGCATGGGCTTCCCAGACCAAATAAATAATTCTGTTTCTGGCTCTGCGATTTTCAGGTTTATTACGACAGGGAGTAATGCATTCGATCGTGTCCGTCCGTGTGTGTGTGTTCGTATGTTTGTGAACAAGATATCTGGAAAAGTTCTGAACGGATTTGGATGAAAGTTGGTGGGATGATTGCCCTTGGGATAAGGAATAATTGATTAGTTTTTGGTGAAGCTCAGGATATTATGCCGGATCCAGGAATTTTTTTGGGAAAGTTTTTTGGGAAAGTTTTTTTCTGTTTTACTGCATTAAAGCTTTTATTCTTATTCTTAAATGATGTTTTTCTCCTCTAATACCGAGATATATCAAAATACATTCTCTGACAGTTAGGGCTTACTTTCTTTTTCATTTATTGTTTTGGGGAGAGGGGATGTTAAACAAAACGTATTATTCCAACTAAACCCACGGTGGGAGTATGCGTTCTACTGAGTGGCGTTCTAGTTAATATATTTTTTTCTTAGATAAAATTACCTATCAAACCTGCTACATAAAAAAGTTATTAAGAGTTTAAAACTTTATCAACTCTTTATCAAATCCTTCACTCTTTTATTTCTCTTTTTTCTACCTCTGGAACAAACTCCCACACTCTCTTCAATCCCACTCCTCCCTCCAGGTCGTTAAAATAGCTGTTCACACATCTCCCATCCAAAACCTTGATCTTTTCTACCCCCGTTAATACACCCCAAATCCACCTCTTTCAATCTCCGACTTCATTCCTGAAATTCCTAGTAGTGTCAATTTGTTTTATACCGTGTACCCCTTTCCTCCCCCGCCTCCCCCCCAGCCCTCTCCCTTCCACAGATCTCCCGATGTCCCTGTTCTCTACTGTTGTGCTTGTGTGCTTCCCTCTCTCTCCCTATTTTGTCTCCCCCTCCCTTTATTATGTTTTATGTGCTAATGTGTGTTTAATGTGCTAGCTCTTACACGAGCCTCGATCTTGTGTACACACACACAAAAAAAAGAAATCTCAACCTACTTAATATTGAGGATCTAAAAACTCTAAAGTATAATCCTATCGAAACCTAATCCTATCAAAGAACTCTAAAGTACAATCAATAGTAAGACCAATCTGATTTTACCCTTAAGGAATTCAAATTGTCATCCTGTTCTTTCTTTCCTTTGCTTGTTACATCAGACAGTTATCCCACTATCAGAAGACGACCTTTCTACTCTCCAACACTTTGCTCTTCCACGTTAAATATATTTATTTATGCCATAATAACTTCTTTTTCCCTGCTCAGTATAATAATCCTGCAATGTATTAAAGTAAAGAATCCTCATTACTTGATTCCAGTCAAAGTCAAGCTCATACCCTTCACAGAGCATTGTGATCCTCATGATAAGTAATGACCCTTACTTGCTTGGAACCAATTCTGGACAAGTTACTTTCATTTGCAGGATGTTATAGTTTCGAGAAGAAAGTTGGAATTTGCATGCTCTTTCAAAGATACCATGGGATATTTGACGCTTACTTACTACAAATTCTTAGTACACAGGAAATCCATCTTTACATCTCTCCGAAGGATCGTGCAGTTATTGAACCCATACTAGACAGCTCAAAGGCCAGGGCACTTCCTTTGGGAACCCCATTATGTACACTTTACAGGACATACATGCGTTTTGAGGATATTTTTTGATGTAATTCTGTTGCGCCTAATTAATTGGAATAATTTTTTACTTCTAGAATTGAATGTGTTTTTGCATGCTGCTTCTAATATCTCAAATGTAATGATAAAACAATTCAGTTGATTCAAGATTTCCACCCCAAAGGCAAGCATCTACCCACAATTTTTACGATTCATTGGGTTAAGGCTTCATTCCAGAGAATGCCTCCAGCTAACCATCCTATTTTGTGACTGAAGTAAGTATTGCTGACATCATTTATTTGTTGAGTAATTGGGTGGATAGGCAATTTGCCAGGGTGCAGGACAGGGGTAGAACCGTGACCAGGAAATTCAATTTTTTGTTTGCACTCATTCTAACGATGGTCCGAACAATTTCAAACCATGGTTCTAACTCCATGGCTGCAGACACGAGAATATTGGTCAGTTATCTCACAGTGCTTGGTGAATTGCACGCTTTGCAAAAAAAATAAACCGACAAGGCCTCGACACAACAATGAAACATTGAATTATTACTGAGTACAGGCTTGCTAATAAAGATCGATCACGTAAGTGAAATGTTTCTTGTTCTTTTTTTTTTTTTGTCAGTGAAATCTTATTCTTCTTATTCTTGTTATTTTTGTTGTTGTTGTATAGCCCTGGAATGTTCTATCGAACAAGTCCACTGCACGAAGACAGCCGATCATTCTCGCAGGAGCGACCCTGAGATCCTCCACATCCATGATGGAGTACCCCCACCTTTACGAAGTCAGGGCCACAACAGAGTTAGAGAGAGTGAAAGAGAGAGAAAGAGGAAGAAAATGAGGGAATGGTCCATGGGGACAGATCGGCACTCTGACGGTGACCACGCTGCCCTAACGAATCCGGGCAGCAGGGAAGAATGTGGAAGATTTGGCCCCCGTTTTGCATTTGAGGGTACAACCACCACGAAGAGGCGTCCCCGATAGTTGTACTTTTTCTTGCTGTTCTTTTTGTTGTTTCTGCTGTTGTTGTTGTTCTTCTGCCTCTTCTAGTCATTCTTTATGTTTTTCTTCCTGTTGTTGTTATTGTTCCCCTACGTGCAATTGTGAGTCATCATGGTGCCTTCAACTCGTCTTGAGTATTTACATAACTGATGTTTTACCTCTTGAAAGGTCAGCAATGCTCAATAACAGGCATCCCTCAACTGAAGGCAGGTAGTAAATTAAGTAAATTAGAATTTGTCAATGGTAGTGGCACACAATTGCCTACTCTTTTCAAACGTATTATGGGATATTTAACATCTACAAATTAATGTTAACAGACACAATATCCAGGTTATTTTCCTACTCTCCCCCTCCAAATAATGGCATCCTTAATTCATTCAATGACCTATCTGTGGATCAGAACATTGAGTTTTTCAGTTTGTAGATATGCTGAAAATACAATCCAGACTAGATACCCCAAATGTGAGTATGCTACCTCTGAGATATCCTGCCAGCCTCAAGTGAACACAATAGAACGTTTAAATACTAACACAATACAAGACACTTTATAATTATAGCAAAAGTGAGCTTGAGCGAGCCAATCGGACAAATCCAGGTTTTGCGGGTATAAACAGAAAGTACCAGTCACCTCGTTTTGGGATGTAAAAAACTCATGTCGGAACAGTTGTACACAGAAAGACATGACAGCATCTGTAGAGTAATCCACTGGCACATCCATAAACATTGCAACATTCTGGTCCCAGAACAATCATGGAAACGCATACCAATTTCGATCCTTGAAAATGAACAAATATTGCTCACACATGATAAGATAATCCCATCAAGCTCTGCTCACCTTCACTCTTTCATTCCCCTTTTCTCCCGCCTCTGGAACAAACTCCCACACTCTCTTCAATCCCACTCCTCCCTGCAGGTCTTTAAAACAGCTGTTCACCACCATCTCTTATCCAAAACCTTAATCTTTTCTACCCCTGTTAATACACCCCTAATCCACCTCTTTAAATCTCCGACTTCATTCCTGAAATTCCTAGTGTCAATTTGTTTTATACCGTGTACCCCTTCCCCCCCACCCCCCAGTCCTCTCCCTTCCACAGATCTCCCGATGTCCCTGTTCTCTACAGTTGTGCGTGTGTGCTTCCCTCTCTCTCTCCCCATCTTGTCTCCCCCTCCCTTTATTGTTTTATGGGTCAGTTTATGTTTTTTGTGTTTAATGTGCCAGCTGTTTCACGAGCCTCGATCTTGTATACAAAAACAAACGCTCAAAAAGTTGATGGTGGATTCTGACGAAACCTGCTGGACACGTTGGGTGTGTTACACCGGACGAATTGATTCGATTTTAGGGAATTTCCGGATCCATATACGATAATATTTTAAAAAAATTTAAAGTAATTATCACCATTGAACGATAGAGCCAAAAAACGATATATAGTACGATATCTCAAAGTTGTGGACAAGTTATGACAAAACTTGGGTTGATTGAGTGACAAGAAAAAGTCGATTAGATTTTTGTTCAGGTCCGAATCCAGATCCGGCCTATCAGTGGGATACAAAATGTAAACTAATCAGCCTGGCAAAGATTTGCGCTCTACCGAGTGCCCTTCTAGTTTACTATGCTATCATATCGTAAATACACTATGCGTGCTGATTCTCATGGCTTCATTAGTCTGTTCATTCTGCTTTAATAATTTGTTATAAATAAAGCGAGCATGCCAAAAATAATTTCACACCAGATTTCTGCTTTTAAAAATGCAGCAAAGGCCAAACCACAGGGAAGTAATGTGAATTCAGGGTAGATTTATCAGCAAATTAAATCTATTAAAATATGATGATTCTAAGCTGTAAAGTCAAACACTTTTTTCCTGCACTGGATTGTTTTTATTTGAAACTGTTTGTATGTGCCAGATACTGTGCCATTTATATGTACAAGATACGAGTAGATTTTTGTATTCTTCACATATTACGGATTCAAAAATTTGGAGCATTTTGGCTTCCCTTTCTTCCTCGATATGCACAGAGTACACATCATCTTCCTTTATTCCTTTCTCGGTGCACACAATACTCAGCAACTATAATCCAGCTCCTTCCACCTTCCCTCCTTCTCATCTTAAATATCCAAACCATCCCAACATGTCTATAATTTATATACATATAAAGGTGCTCAAAGAGAACTAGAGATATAGAATGCAACTTTTGTGAACTTCTCTTTTATCACATATTATTATCAATAACATTTATAATTTTTTTCTGGAATCTACTTTGAAATGTGCTGATCTCTCTTCTCCACCCATTGGAGTTGAGAGCACTTTCATTTCTTGATTCTGCACTTTCATTTTTTTCACCTCCCATGCTTTCCCTCCCTTTTTTCTCCCCCCCCCCCCTTTCCCCCTCCCCCCGCTCCCTCCATCAATAAAATCCTCCAAACTCTTTTGCTGGAAAATTTAAATAACTAGAAAGTACCTTTTTGTCTGTACGTTTTTCCATGCCAGGGTTGATAAAGTGGTAGAATAGGGACTACTTGGGAATATCACACAGCCTCATGCGAATCGATGTTCATTGTGAAAATCCTCCACAACATGTCTGTAAACTTTTTCATGATATTTCAATTTGTGTTTTTTATTTCAGTCCTATAAAGTATGGTCTCCCTTATCACTGCTGAACCCAAAATATGAAATTTGCTCCACAGTGTCCTTTGAGATTCTGGAGTAAAGATAACCCTGTTTTTAAGAGATAGACGATTCGTGGTGAAATTATTACATCCATAATAATAATAAAAAGCAGTGTCCATCCAACCGTCCATCCATCGTCCGTCTGTCTCCTCCATAACTCCAAAACCATGAAACCTAGCGGCCCCAAACTTTGCATGCATACACATGGACCTCCAACAGATTGCCAGGATGAAAACTGGGTGTTTGGGTATGTTAGAACGCCCTTTTTGAAAATGATTAACGAGGTGCTCATAAGAAAACAAGTACAAAAAGTTTTAATTAAAACAAAAGCCGCGTCGATGTTACACAATGCCTAGATGCAGCTGTGCCTATAACGTCGATGTTATAGGCACAGGACATTCCTATTGATTCGATTACTTGATGTTATTTTTGTGTAAAGTGAAAATATATCTCGGCAATTTCCCGTGTGTGGCGACGAATTTTTAATATATCTCGGCATTTTCCCGTCTGTTATTTCAGGCGGTGTATGACTGATCATGCCGCGATTAAAAAAATATATATCTCGGCAATTTCCCGTGTGTGGCGACACGTGAACGAAGCTATGCTCCTCTCTCCACATTATTGTGACGACGTATAAATTAAATATTTCATCGTGACGATTGTCATCAAATGGACGAATTTTTAATATATCTCGGCATTTTCCCGTCTGTTATTTCGGGCGGTGTATGACTGACCATACCGCGATTAAAAAAAATAAATCTCAATGGACTTGAAGTTACAGGCCTTTGAGAATTCATTTCGTTCTATAAAGGGCAACTTTCATCGGATTTTCTTCCCGTTTTTTTTCAACCGAGTCTAAAACTATGTTAGCGATTGTGAAAAATGAAATGATATATCGAATTTTATTTGAAATAAAACTGTGTGAGAGAGGAAGACACCACGGGCCTATAAAACAGGCCTCAAAGCTATGCGAGTTAATAAAATGGTGGATATTTGTTTATATGAAGGCTCTCCCAGAATGGGTGGAGCTATGGTTCCCAGAATGGGTGGAGCTTTGAGGTTTTGTCTTCTCTGCAAGAACAAGAAGAACAACAACAACAACAGCAGAGTGCACTCTATGAGCAGCGTCTGCGACGCGGCTAAAAACCAGATGTGGCGGCTTACCAATATGGCGGCCAACTATCTTGGTCAGCCCACTGCACCTCGCTGGGTTCTTAAGCCGCCATTTTGTTTCGGCCTACTCTAACATGCCTTGCCTTGGAAACGCGATTGATTTATCATTACATAATTGAAGCATATCATCAAAATCTGGATTCGGATGTGAGGATTTGACGCTGTAGATTAAATAATGTCCAAATCTGGAGTGAAATCTGACAAAATTTACCATATCTAGCCATAATTGGTGAACGCCATTCAGGCTGCTTTTGCAAGCCATGGCGTTACAGTAGACAGAGATCCCCTTTTGTTTTTAGTCACAAGGCCGGGGAAGTTTGGGTGTATCATAACACCTTTTTAAAATTTGTCTGCTCTCGGTGGTTTCCACATGATTTGCTGCTTGAAATCGATCTGTTTTTAAAATTCCTAGGCTATTTCAACCAGAAGCAATCACATTGCTATCGCTTGCCAAGCGAGCCGTTCCTTATCGCCCATTTCATTGGAGACCTTGCTGGAGTGCTGAAGCCGCTGGGTAAGGGCTCGACAAATGAAGTGAGAAATGCCTGTGTACTTAATTAATTAGTCACAAGGCCGGGGAAGTTTGGGTGTGTTATAACACCCTTTTTGAATATGCTTAACGAGGTGAACCACCACTTGCTGAACACTATTCATGCAAATTTTGCAAGCCATAGCATTACAGTAGACAGAGCTGCCTTTTTGTTTTCACGGACACATTTTTGATTGACTAACACTTTTGTGCGATCTTGTCACTCTCCCAGCCCCCCCCCCCCAACACTTTTGTGCGATCTTGTCACTCTCCCAGCCCCCCCCCCACCCACCTAACACTTTTGTGCGATCTTGTCACTCTCCCAGCCCCCCCCCCCACCCACCCACCGCTTCCTCGCTCCACTCTCCGTCCCTTCTCTCTCTCCTCCCTGCTCCTCCCCCACCCCTCCTCGCCCCCTCCCTCCTCTCTTCCCCTTTCCCCCTCCACCCTCCCTTCTCTCCTTCCTCATTTCTCTCTCTTTCTCCACCATCCCTCCTCTCTCTCCCCCTCCCCCTTCCCACCTAGTACCCCCAGCCCCTCCCTCCTCTCCCCCTTTTCCCCCATCCCTCCTCCCTTCCCCCACCTCCTCCTTTCTCCCCCTCTCCTCCCTTCCCCCACCTCCTTTCTCCCCTTCTCTTCCCCCATTTTCCTTCCCCTTCCCCTCCCCCTCTCCTCACCCTTTCCCCTTTCCTTCCCCCCTCCCTGCCCTCCCTGCCCTCCCCTTCCTTCCCCCTCCCCCTTCCTTCCCCCTCCCCCTTCCTTCCCCCTCCCCTCCCTCCCCTCCCCTCCCTCCCCCTTCCCCTCCCTCCCCCTTCCTTCCCCCTCCCCCTCTCTCTTCCCCCTCCCCTCCCTTCCCTTTCCCTCCTCCTCCCTTCTCTCCTCCCGAATCTCCCTCCATCCTCTCCTCCCCCCCTCATTCACATTCTCGCCAGGAAGCGACTCATTGTTACCCTGCAATGCCGGGTACTTTTGTTAGTATTATTAGAATTATTATCAAAAATATGATCATATATATATACTAGCAAAGGTACCCGGCGTTGCCCGGGTTCCACATATGTAGAAAGTAAATGACTTGACTTATAGCAAGTTGTTATGTAGTTCATGTTGTATGTAATTATATGTACATAACATAAGAACTTGCTATCAGTTAAGTCATTTAAGTTAAAAAAGAGTGAGTGAGTTGGTGATTTAGGTCCAAGTTCAATCCATTTAGGGACTATATCTCAGAACGGGCCACATTTGGTGGCTTCACAAATTTTTGCCGCTGCTGGGATTGGAACGCGGATCGTCTGCGTGGCAAGCAAGCACATGATCCACTGGGCCACCAGCGCTGCCTCGGTAAAATATTAACAGACATGTGTTTTCGTCAGCAAGAGCTCTGGGGTAGACAACATTTCTTGTTCTGCCGTTTGGTGCTCTGATGAAAAGATGTGTGCTTGCCCCAACACGTGAGCATGTAATGTAGAGTTGACCATGAGAGAAACATGGACTTGTCAGTTCAACTCCAGCAACCTTGAGAGACTGTCCCTGAGACTTGTTGATGGTCATAGCAAATGATAGTCTCACTGGAAACTGAAGGCGCTTGAACTGAAATGGCATATCTGTTGGGATGATGGGAATCTGTGGAATAAAAACATCCTCTCCCTTGGCACAACCAGTCATAATGGTGGCTTCGATCACATGGGGCATAAGAGTTTTGACAGCGAGTCTTGTACCGTTAGAGTTTTGGTGCATCCAAATTTCGTAGCAACATAATGGGGGCTCCCACTTTCAGTTGCAGATTGTGAGGTGGAACGCCAGTGAGCTGACGAGAGTTTAGAAACTCTGTTGGATAGTTGACAGCATCGTCAAGATCAACGACAGTGTCAACTGACTTGTACCATGTGGATTGGTCTGGTAGCTGTTGAATGATGGCGGCATTAATATCCTGCTCAATGTCTTTTTTGGGAGCAAGGAGCAAAGATTGTGAGCACGTTGACAAAGCCACTCATGGTTTTTATAATTCTGTGAGAGGCTAGGATAAACCTTTAATAGCATTTCTTCAGATGTGTTGATGATTGTTCCACAATTTGGGGATATTGTGACATCTCCAGTCTCAGTGTCTACTGGTAGCTGACCATTGCCCAGTTGAAGCAAAACCTTTGGAAACTGGCCTGCTGAGACATCTCTATTAAGTGCAACTCTCATGTTGGTAGAAAGATGGAGTTTTTCCACTCGTCTCCAAATATAGGATTCTTTGAGGCATGCTCTCAACTCATCAGCAGGTGTACCCTTTGGAATGACTGGTAGAGTTTGCCTGAAATCTCCAGAGAGCAAGAGTGTGACTCCACCCATGATTTTAGCGTTACCTCTGAGATCCTGTAAGGTGTGATCGAGAGCCTCAAATGCAGGTCTGTGAGACATTGTGCACTCATCCCATACTATCAGCTTGGCCTGCTTTAGAACCTGTGCCTGTCCAGATCCTTTGCCAATATTGCACACAGGACTCTCATTGTGGGCCAGGTTGAGTGGCAGCTTAAAGGCAGAATGAGCAGTCCTGCCACCTGTGAGCAAAGTTGCAGCAATTCCAGATGAGGCCACTGCCAGAGCAATCTGCTGTAGTGAACGAACTTGTGCCAAAATTAAGTTGATCAAAAACGTTTTGCCTGTTCCACCAGGGGCATCACGGAAAACGATTCCACCCGAGTCAGATGGCAACAATTGTTTGATCCTTGTATAAGCTTCTTTTTGATCTGGAACCAAGAGTGGTTCATTTTGGTGGACATACTGTTGCAGCTGTTGAATGTCATAGGTGATTGCCTGAAGCATCTCTCGACTGAGAGTTGCAGGTTCAGTTCGTACAGGAGCAGGCAGTCCACACTGTTGAAGATCCTTGCCAGCCATGGACTGTACAGTATTTTCAATGAGTACCAATGCTTGGTTGTGCATGGCAGAGGTAAACTGCAGGTTTGGGTTTTTTGACTCTTGTTGTGCTTGATACAGTATGTCTTCTGTCATGCTGTCCTGGTGATTATGTCAACGTTGCTCAGGATTGGATGGTGAACAGGTAGTGGGGGGGCCAATGTAGCAGATTGAAATGCCCGGTGAAATTGCTTGTTAATTTTTGGACACTGGTTGGGCTGTCTTTAGGGATGATATAAGTTCTAGAAAAAATATGTCTCCAATTGTTTCAAGTTCTTTATGGCGGCCATTTTGGATTTTCAAAATGGCGGATGTCGAAAACGTAAAATTCCATTATCTTGGCTTCTAAATGACCTAGAGTTTCGATTCTGGTGTCCAGTTGTACATTTTTGGGGATAGAGAATTGAATGAAACCTTCTTTAATAACCTACAAGGGATAAAAATAGGTTTTTATGGCACAGCCGAACCAGTGTCCAAAATCTAACTTAATGCACATCTATCTTAATTGTTATTTGTTATTTGTATGTTCCAGATTCGTGACCCTGAGCTATGATGGAGCCAAAAAGCAAGAAAACCAAGAAAGAAACTGATTTCACACTTTGCATTCAGTGCCAGGATCCCCAAGGTGCACTAGTGACTGAGCCAGCACTGGGCTCATATGCAAAGTTTCTCCAGTTCATCCAGGAGAGGGCACGATATGGTGATGCCGACTTCAAACAGATCAGCGAACGATTAAGCTGTTTCACTGCCACTGACTTGAGGAACAATAAAGCAAAGTGGCACCGGGCATGTTATGGATCTACATGCAACACTGCTCACCTGGAGCGTGCTAGAGTTCGCCACCAGAAAGCCTGCGAACATGGCGACACCCAGCATCTTCATAAGAGGTGTGGACGTCCTTCTTCTGCACCTGCCGCTGCAAGTACCTCAGGTTCTACGCAAGACGAGACTCTTCGCTTCACACGTTCATCATCAACTCCATTCAACAGAGACCTTTGTTTCTTCTGTCAAGAGGTCACTAAGGAAAGTGTTCATGTTGTATGCACGTTCAACGCAGGTAAACAGCTGAAGAAAGCTGTTGAAGAAGGCAGCAACCACAAGTGGAAAGTTCAGCTGAGTGCTGCCATCAGTGCACATGATGCTCATGCGATCGACGTCAAGTATCATCTCCCATGCTGGGTGCAGAATGTCCAACGTGCTCCCAAGAGTGGGACATCAAGTGATGACAAAGAACACATACTGCAAGAAACTAATGTTATCAAAATAGCCGCAGACATTGAGTTTGTCAGCCTTGTTCGCTCTCTACTCCAAGCTGGTGAAATTCTCAACATGTCTGACCTGAAGTCGGTTTACTCCAGGATTCTTGACAATAATGGTGTGCACAATGTCCCATCACCTACTACCCAAGGCATGAAGGAGAAAATCAACTCTCACATTGATGACGTTCACTTCATGAAACCAAAACGTCGAAACGAGTCAGACTGTGTATTCTCCACTGCCGTGCGTGATGCAGCTGTCGAAGATGCAATGACGAAGACAAATGAAAAAAACATCGAACAACTGTTTGAGAGTGCCTCTGTTCTCCGCAGTGCCATTGCTTGTCAGAACAAGCACCCATGGCAATTTGAAGGAGAAATGAACACTGATGATGCTGAAAAGCATGTACCCAAAGTACTCTATGCTTTCCTCTGCTGGCTACTGGAAGGACCAGCCACGAGCATTGAGCCAGAGACTATGCGCTCAGCCACTATTCATCGAGATGTTATAACCATCAGTCAGAACATCATGTACGGCTACAAGTCAAAACGCCAAGTCACGTACAAGCCCAAAGAGCCAGATGCACCATTCCGCCATCGCTTAGAATGGCCACAGCAGCTTGCCGTTGCCATTGTAGTCCATCAGTCCACCAGAAACAAGAAGCTTCTGGATTTCCTGCATGGGTTCGGTCTGTCTGTTGATTATAGTCGGATCTTGCGGTTGGAGACACAGCTGGCCAACTCAGTCATAGAGTCTACGACAGAACAGGGTGTATACTTTCCAAGAACCATGCGCATAGGGACGTTTGTCTTCTTTGCAGTGGACAACAGTGACTTCAATGAAGACACACCTGATGGGAAGCGGACACTCCATGCTACAGCCTGGGCACTCTACCAACGACGGGAACATGCACCCTCCACAGATGAACATAGAACACTGACACTACATGACCGAAAGGCCAGACACCGCTCACTCAAGGTTCTGACTGCTCCAGACTTTGTTCCTTGCCAAGCACCAAACAAACAATCTGCCACAGGTACCACGTATAGCTTCAAGACACGGTCGTCACTTCAAGGCAGGATGTCTTCTCCAACTGCATGGATGTACAGCATCTCCGTAGCTCCCAGGAGGAGGCTGATACGAGGATCTTTCTTCACAGTCTAGATGCCGTCCGAAGAGGTGCAACACAGCTGTACATTCAGTCACCTGATACTGATGTATTCATCCTAGCACTCCACCGGTACCATGAACTATGCAAAGACACATACTTCATCACGGGTGTGGGGAACAAGAAGAGGCAAATCTCACTGGAACCAATAGTACATGAACTTGGTGTCAGGAAGGCTGCAGCCCTACCAGGATTCCATGCATTCACGGGAGCAGACCAGACTGGTCGGTTTGCCGGCAAGGGAAAGCTCACATGTTGGCAAGCCCTCAATAGGTGCTCTGTTGAGGTGGTATCTGCGTTTCATGACCTTGGGGCCTCTGAGGAGCTGAGAGCTGACACAGAAAGTGACATTGAGGCATTTGTATGCCAGCTGTATGAGCCTCGTACTACAGTTGTGGATGTGGGCAAGCTGAGGTGGAGACTGTTTACCAAGAAACAGCTAGAGGCACAGAAGCTGCCACCAACACGGGGAGCTTTACATGAAGCCATTGCTCGTGCACATTTCCAGGCCATGGTGTGGCATCAGGCTGATGTACCGGACCCCCAGCTTCCACAACCAACAGAACATGGATGGAGAGCAGAAGGAGATCAGCTGGTGCCCATCACAACCAAGGACCCTCCAGCCCCAGCTGCCATCACACATCTAATCAAATGTAACTGCAAGAAGACCCAATGCATGTCTCACTGCTCATGCAGGTCTCAGCATCTCAACTGTTCTGAGATGTGTATGTGTGGGGCAGATGAAGAGGTGTGTGGTAACACGGGTCAGGAGCGCCCCATGGGAATCGATAACACTGATGATGAGGAGGATGGAGATCCTTCAATGTAACAATGAACACTGCCAACTAAAAATATTGCACAAAGACATTATAAGTGTACATTTGAACACTAAAGTCCAGCCTTTATGTGATTTAGAAGTGAAAATGATGGAAAAAAATATATATATGTGTTGGCATAAGTGCGTGAAAATCCAAGATGGCTGCCATAAGAACCCTTTTGATCATATGTAGGTGTATAAATGTGTGTTTATTGGATTAAGTATCCGCAAATATGTACATTTGGACACCAAAATTAACACTCTAGGTCATTTAGAAGCCAAGATAATGACAATTTCGGTTTTCAACAAACGCCATTTTGATAATCCAAAATGGCCGCTATAAAGAACTTGAAAAAAATGGAGACATATTTTTTCTACAACTTCTATCATCCCTAAAGACAACCCAACCAGTGTCCACAAATTAACATTTGAATTCAACGGGAAAACATTGGCCCCCCCACTAAGGCACAGATAATGATAGCAAAGAGGCTCCTCATCTTGCTTGGAGAATGCGTGACTGCAGCATCTTCCAAGGTACTCTTCCAGTGTGCATCATCTTCCAAGAGACCTCTTCTCAGGCAAGCTTCACGGTATGTTGCACAGACATATCCAGCAACTGTCTTGAGATCCTGGAATGAGGTTGGACCATGAATGTTGTGCAGGAGGAGTTTGAGATAAAAGCACTCAGAGTTGCTGGGATGAACAGTGTAGACACGACCTAACACTTGACTGGATCTGATGTGAGGGTGTCCAGGGATTGTTGCACCTTGCTTTCTTGGCTGAAATGCCTTTTTCCCTTCTTGCCAGGTGTAATATCTGGGCACTTCACAGTAGAGAAGACTTCTAGCAAAGGAATCATGTTTGCACAAATCAAAGAATGCAGTTAGTTTGGTCCGAGGTGGCTGCTGGGCTCGCTGCAGCGCTGTTTTTTTTTTTTTTTTTTTGTATACAAGATCGAGGCTCGTGAAAGAGCTAACATTAATCACACAAAAAGACAAACCGACACACAAAACACAAAAAACAAGGGGAGCGGCAGACAAGATGGGGAGAGAGGGGGAAGGACACAAAAGAGAGGGGGAAGAGGGGGAAGGACACAAACGCAACATTTGAGAGCAGGGACATCGGGAGGACTTGGGGGGAGGTGGGAGAGGATTAAAACGTATGAACACTGCAAGAACTCTGGGGTGAATTACCGGGGGTAGAAAAGATCAAGGTTTTCGATGGGGGACGATAAGAGATGGTGGTGAACAGCTGTTTTAAAGACCTGGAGGGAGGAGTGGGATTGAAGGGAGTGGGGGAGTTTGTTCCAGAGGCGGGAGAAAAGGGGAATGAAAGAGTGAAGGTGAGCAGAGAGCCTAGACTTTGGCAGTTTAACCATAAGAGGGTTGCAGGCAGATCTTGTGCGACCTGAAGGAATATTGGGGGGACAGAGCACAGAGAGAGCTGGGGGAGCAAGGCCGGAGAGGAGTCGGTAGAAGACAGAAAGACCACCAACCTGCCTGCGGTGAGTGAGTGAAAGGCCCTCGGCGTTGACTACATCGCAGGAGATTCCAATGATTCTGAAAGCTTTGGCCTCAACAGCGTGAAGCCGAGCAAGGTGTGAGGCAGGAGCACCAGCCCAGAGGGGGGAACAGTATTCCATTGAGCTGCGGATGAAAGCCTTGTATGTGGTGAGGAGCTCAGGTGTGCCAAGGAAGGACTTCGCACGACGGAGGATGCCCAGGCTGCGACTGGCTTTGGAGGCCAGCTTGGAAATGTGGTTTTCCCAAGAAAGATCATGGCAGATAGTGAGACCCAAAAGCTTGAGCGACAGAACTTCTTGGAGAGGATTGTTGAGAAAGTAGATGGGAGGGTTGTCCAGTCGGTCCTTTCGGAGAGACATTGTAAGAGTGTGAGATTTGTCAGGATTGAAAGACATGTTCCACTTGTTTGACCAGTCTGTGATTTTGTCCAGGGCTGCAGAGAGTGAGGAGGCTGCAGACTGCCGATCTGAGGGATGAGGAATGGAGCGACAGAGAGTAGAGTCGTCAGCAAAGAGATAGAGAGGATTTTCAAGAGAGTCAGAGAGATCATTGATGAAGACCAGAAAAAGCACAGGGCCCAGAACACTACCTTGGGGAACTCCAGCCTGAACAGGAAGAGGAGATGAGAGAAACCCATTCAGGGCCACACGTTGACTACGACCAGAGAGGAAGTCCGCCAGCCATGCGTGGAGATTTCCATGGATACCAAAGGAGGAGAGTTTGGAGAGCAGAGCAGGGTGCCAGACCGTATCGAAGGCACGTGAAATGTCAAGGGAGACAGCTCTAATTTCCTGTTTGGCGTTGAGGACCTCCATCCATTGTTGAGAAAGCAGAAGCAGCATGTCCAGAGTAGAGTGACCAGGTCTGAAACCAAATTGATGATCAGAGATCAAGCCATTGGAGAAGAGGAAAGATTTAATATCTGAAGCAATGATGGATTCCATGACTTTGCTGATAATTGGGAGAAGGCTGATTGGTCTGTAGTTGCTGGGATCTGTTTTTGCACCTTTTTTGTGCAAAGCGGTGATGTTGGCTGATTTCCAAGCAGATGGCAGATGACCTTGAGCAAAAGAGAGGGTGAAGAGAACAGAAAGAGGGAGTGAAAGAGCAGAAGAACATGATTTTAGGACCCGTGGGCTGATGCCGTCAGGACCAGTTGCAGAATCAGAGTCGAGGGTTGACAGAAACTTTTCCACCTTGTCAGGAGGAAAGGACACAGAGTCCAGGAGCAGCTGGGTACGACTGGGTACGGTGGGTACAGAGAGGGATGGGTTTGGGACACAAGATTTAGAGGCAAACACAGAGTTGAGGCATTCAGCTTTTTCACGTGCGGAGTCAGCCGTTAAGCCGTTTGAGGTGAGGGAGGGGATGGAGGGGGAACAAACACCAGAAACAGATTTGACCAGACGCCACCAGGATTTGGAAGAGGGAGACAGATAAGAGAGTTCGGTCCTGAGAACGGAGAGATATTGTTTCCTGGCTCTCCTGAGGGTGGACACACACTTGTTTCGGGCTTTGTGAAAGGAAATGAGATTTCCTTCCGTTGGATTTGCTTTCCAGGAGACGAAAGCAAGTTGTTTCAGGGCAACAGCCTCACCACAAGATTCCGTGTACCATGGACGGGAGGAAGGGTATGACAACTGAAGATGAGATGGTATAAATCTGTGCATGAGAGAGAGCAATTTACTTTGAAAGAATTCCCAGGATGAGTTGATGTCAGAGGCGGTAGAGATGGGAGACCAGTCCAGATGATTGATGGCTGCTTGAAGACCGTGCCAGTTGGCCTGAGTGAAATGCCAGACTCGTCGACGCTGAGGAGGCTCTCTGAGAATGGTCAGAGAGATGTCCACTTTGACAAGTTTCTTCTGTGAAGTAAACTCTTTCCCCATTTTCCAAATGGATCTCAAGATGCATAACACTGGGGTTATGTCTGGCTAAATCGGCCGCTTTTCTAAAAGTTGTCTGGGCCAGAGTTTCTGCAGCCCTGAGTGCTGTCTGCCTGGTCTGCTGTGCAGCAATTCGCGCTTGTGTTTGAGCAGGAGTTTGAGCTGATCTCAGTTGTGCCTGTCTGGCTCGCTGGGCTGCAAGTCGAGCTTCTCTCTCTGTTGAGGACTCTCTTTGTCTCTTTTGTTGTACTTGTATTGCATGTGCATCTGCATTTGCAGAACATTGCCTCTTAGGTCCCATTTACGAAGTTACTGAGAAGTGATTGTCTGTAAGAAAGGAGAAAAACACAAATGTATTGAAATGTTAGTATTGAGTAGTATATGACACCACTGAGTGAAAAACAATATGCGTATTGACTGAAAAACATACACCAAAATTAATATAACTATATCTTACCTTTTGTACTGACAATTCCAGTATTTGTAAACATTATTGCAAATGGCTGTGAACAATCGCCTACTGAAACATCCCATGAGAGAGTATCCTAGGATGAAATAGCTTTGATTTGGAGGCAGTGCAGAAATGTGAAATTTGGTCCCCGGGGGGTGTGGGTGGGGGTGGGGGTGGTCGGGTTTTTTTTTGTTCATCAGTGATTCTGTGGTGCATGGGGACCCTCGTGCCAAATTTGGTGAAGATCCGTTGAGAAATGGTAAATTTGGTCCCCGGGGTGGGGGTGGGGGCGGTGGGATTTTTTGGTTCATCTGTGATTCTGTGGTGCATAGGGACCCCCGTGCCAAATTTGGGGAAGATCCGTTGAGAAATGGCGACGCTGTTTCAGAACAAACAAACAGACAAACTTTCACGCTTATAATATATATACAGACTTGGCATTTAATACAGAATTTTTTTTTGTGCGGGTGAACTTACTTTTCAAGATGACTTAGAACCAAAAGTTCATTGGAATTATGTTGAAATTATTCTAGATTTTGTTAATGTGACTTTTAAAAGAAACAAAAACCACATTTGACATTTCGAAGCAAATAAATTGATCCTTGAAAGTGTTGTAAACTGATATCGAACTCAATTCATGGATAGTACAGTGTTCAACTTCTGTACGTTTTCCAAAAGTATCTCTTTATTTTGCACATTAGCCAAAAAAAATTCAACAAAAACAAAAGCTAAATTATGAATGGGATTACGGACAGTAAAATTACAGTTCAGTACTTCGTGTAACCCCCACGAGCATTCAGGAGAGCACGTACACGTTGAGGCATGCTGTTCATGAGATTGGCCAAGGTTTGGACAGGAATCGCTTGCCATGCAGTGACAATAGCCTGCTGCAATTCACGCACAGAGGTCGGCTGCTGGTCCAAGTGGTCGATTTGACACGTTAATTCTGCCCACAAGTTCTCGATCGGATTCATATCCGGGGACATGGTAGGCCACTCCATATGCTCTACACCACGGTCAGCAAGAAAGTGTTGGATCATGTGAGCACGATGAGGCCGTGCATTGTCATCTTGGAAGACAAAGTTTCCTCGAAAGGCTGCACGAGCAAATGGAAGCAATGTTTCTTCCAGAATGACCCTGTACTTTAACTGGTTCAGGTTTCCATTCAAAACAACCAGGTCAGTTTTGCCCCCTGCATGAAAAGCAGCCCAAACGTTCACCCCACCACCTCCAGCTTGGACTCTTGGCACGATACAATCTTCGTTGTGGGCTTCATGCACTTGTCTGCGCACTCGGACGCGGTCATCTTGACAATAGACCAGAAATCTAGACTCGTCACTGAAGGTCACGTGATTCCAGTGTCCTGGCTGCCATTGACGGTGCTCTCTGGCCCACTGCAATCGGCGCTGGCTGTGTTGTCTGGTCAGGCGTGGCTTTCTCAGGGGACGCCTGGCACGATAGCCTGCTTGAACCAGTCGTTGATTGACTAGCCTTCTGGATACAGGCACATTTGTCAGTTGCTGCCACTCAGCCCTAAGCCGATTAGCTGACTTGGTGCGGCCATTGCAGACTAACCAGTGCAGCTGGCGATCATCTCTCCTTGTGGTTCTGCGTGGACGTCCTGGCCTCGGTATTGGAGTAGGGACACCCCTCTGAGCATTTCGTTTCAGGATCTTTGACACCTGACCTTGAGTGATGCCATTCTGCCGAGCAATAGCACGCTGTTTCATGCCAGAATTTCGTAAAGCCACCACTCCATGACATACAGCATTGTCAAGTTGACGGACCATCTCCAGAGGAAGCGGCAATAACTTTTGTAGACGTGCAGCAGTTGTTTTTCACGAATACAGAACGCAACAACCCTTATATACCCGATTGTGAAGCCAATCGTCAAATGTACCTGTCCGTACATTTTGTCACGCCACCTGTGATATAATCCTGTTATTGACTTCTTGCTCCGAAAGACAATCAGTGACATGGTTCTTTCAACAAAGACATCACCGAAGGGTAAAAGAAACTCACCAGATTGATATACTGAGTTCAGAAAGTAAACCCAAGTCAAGGAAAAACAAAATTCCATTTTAAATGCCAAGTCTGTATATATATATATATACAGTCACGTGAAAAAGTAAGTACACCCCATGTAAAGTTTGGACTTTTTCAACATATTTCAACATATAGCTATTTGATCTTCATTTCAACAATATCGATAGATAAAGGTGATATAATATAACAAATGTCATGAAACATTTACATTTTGTAGTCCATTGTATAATTTAAATAAACATAAATGCAAATTTCGCAGGTGGAAAAAGTAAGTACACCCCTACATTTATCACTACTTCAAATACCTAAAATTAGAATCGGGTGCAAATAATTAGAACACCGTCAGAGAGGACCTTGGAGGAACCTGTCTTAATTAAACCTCAGATATTTAGTTTGGTTTGCTCTTTGTTGTTAAAGTGTGCGGTGTCACCATGCCGAGATCAAAAGAGCTCACTGAGGCCTTCAGAAAGAAGGTTATGGATGCCTCCGAGTCTGGGAAGGGATTTGAAAAGATCTCCAAACAATTTGAAATCAATCATTCGACTGTCCGGAAGATCATTTACAAGTGGAGAAGATTCCAACAACTGCCAACTTGTTCAGGCCAGGCCGCTCCAGCAAGTTCAGCCTGAGAGCAGACCGCAAGATGCTGAAAGAAGTCTCTAAGAACCCCAGAATGTCATCACGGGACCTACAGGTAGCTCTTTCCACTGTTGATGTCAAAGTGCACGAGTCTACCATTAGAAAGAGGCTGCACAAATTTGATCGACATGGGAGGTGTGCCAGGAGGAAACCTTTGCTGTCCAGAAAGAACATCAGGGCAAGACTAAAGTTTGCCAATGAACACCAAGGCAAAGACCAGCACTTCTGGAACAATGTGCTCTGGACAGATGAGTCAAAGGTAGAGCTATTTGGCCACAGTACCAGAAGACATGTTTGGCGAAAACCAAAGACAGCATTTGACCACAAGAACCTGATACCAACTGTAAAGCATGGTGGTGGAAACATTATGGTTTGGGGCAGCTTTGCTGCATCAGGGCCTGGGCAGCTCACCATCATCGAATCCACTGTGAATTCTTCATTGTACCAGAGGGTGCTTGAGGATAATGTGAGGCCATCTATCGGAAAGTTGAAGCTCAACTGAAGGTGGACCTTGCAACATGACAATGACCCTAAACATACCAGTAAATCCACCAAGGAATGGCTGAAAAGAAAGAAATGGAGGGTTCTGGAATGGCCAAGTCAAAGCCCGGATCTAAATCCCATCGAGATGTTGTGGGGGGATTTGAAACGAGCTGTGCATGTAAGAAACCCTTCAAACATCGCACAGCTGAAATAATTCTACATGGATGAGTGGGCAAAAATTTCTCCCAGTCGATGTCAGAGACTGCTAGACAGTTATAAGAAACGCCTACTTGAGGTGGTTTCTGCCAAAGGGGGCAACAACAAGAAGAACAACATGCATTTTAAGGCCATTTTCCCTGCTAGAGCGAGGGTTAGCCTTGTTAGTTCTGCCAAAGGGGGCAATACCACCTATTAGAGCCAAGGGTGTACTTACTTTTTCCACATGTGAAATTTGCATTTATGTTTATTTAAATTATATAATGGACTACAAAATGTAAATGTTTCATGATATTTGTTATATTACATCACCTTTATCTATCAATATTGTTGAAATGAAGATCAAATAGCTGTATGTTAAAATATGTTGAAAAAGTTAAAACTTTACATGGGGTGTACTTACTTTTTCACGTGACTGTATGTGTGTATGTATATATATATATATATATATATATATATATATATATATATATATATATACACATCTTCCGGTTCTTCGGGCGAGTGAGGCGTGCTTCGAGCTCTTAGTCAGGTTTGTTATGTAATTTCGTTCTTTTTTTGTGGAGATTAGCAAAACTATACATTTTTGGAAAGCTGATAGCACCAGGAATCCGAAAAACCATGTTTCCATTTGCGCAAATTTTTCTTTGGCGGCCATATTGGATTTTCAAAATGGCCACCATCGGAAACCTATTTTTCGCGATATCTCAACATCCGAACCACCTAGAGTGCTGATTCCAACACCTATACCCACATTTTTGGGGATGAGGAATCACATGAAGCCATCTAAAATAATCTACACCTACCCTGGGATACCAGGTGGCAGCCTACAGCGGATTTTCAAGATGGCCACTTTCAGGAAACATGTTTTTTTCTGAATATGTATACCACATTGAGTGATGTTTCGCTACATTGTGGCACACGGATCATAATTATGAAACCACATCCCTCATATATCCTAAACAGGTGATTTATGTATTCAAGAGGTAAGTATATAGAGATGAGGCTATACAATCCATAATTATACATGTAATAATTACTTTTATTTGAACATAGAATATTTCCCATAGATGAAATTTTATCTTTGTCAACATTCATCAACATTTTGTCCTCATAGGTTTTCAAATGTCCTCATCACTGTCGTCAGAGCAGAGAACAGGTTGACAGTCATCGTCGTTTTCACATTCGGAGCTGCACAAACACAAGTCTGTGCATGCCAAGTCATTGGCACGGCACGAACACCGTCTCGATGAGCAGTCTCCTTTGCACTGACATCTGACCATCTCAAGTATTGCTTTCGGTGCTGGTGGTACATCTGTCATTAGTGGTTTCAATTCCCCATCGTTGTCCTTGAAGTAGCCATGTTGCTGTGGATCCAGGAACACTTGATGTGCGATAGTAGCCTGAGCCCATACCCTTGCCTGAAGATGTACACGATCAACATGCTGATTTAGAGCCCCTAGCGTTGGAGGTAACTTGTGACTTTCAGTCATGTGTTTACAGAAGAGGTACCAGCGCAACTCCGGAATGCTGTTGATACATATTCCCTTTGGTACGTACACTGCACATACAAATCTTGCCAAGTTGGACATCTGATCTGCGGTCACATCTGCAGCATCACCGAGCATTCTCATGGCCTGTATCACGTCACTATCGGCTCTGACGAAAGCTTCAAACCATGTTGTTTTGCCTATTCGCGAAAACCGTCCAGTATTGTCTGCTCCTGTGAATGTGTGGAATGCTGGCAATGCCTTGGCCTTTTCGACGCCAAGATTGTTCCAGATTGGTTGTACTTGCACAAGGCCCGACACAAGGGAGACAGCAGTGTTTTTGAGCAGAACATCATAGTTAGCTATGACCAAGACCAGGACATCCGTATCAGGAGAGAAGAAGGTAAGCTGTTCTGCGTTGGGATTGCGGCGAGTTGCCAGCACTGCTTGGTGAATCATCAGAGTGTCTGCCTCCTCATGATTATTGTCTTCAAAATGCACGCCTTTGTTACTCTTGGCCTTTCCTGCTGCACATATAATTATCAGCTTGGAGGCATCTCTGTTGTACTCCAACGTTTTCTCAGCCAGATATTCTGCCAAATCTGACTTTGTCTGAGCGTGTGACAAGAACCGCTTCATGGTGATGTGTTGGATCTTGGTATTGTCCTTCACTTGGTACTGGACTGGATTGTGCCCCCCTCGTCTTTTTTGTCTTGTGCTTTGCTTCAACGAATCGGCCTTGTAAGTATCAAACACGAGGATAACTTCGTCAAAATGTCTTGTCAGTGACATCAATCTGGTATTAAAGCTGACACTGAGATCTTCAACGGTTACTGTTGCAGCTGGTTTTGTCGACAATTTCTGTACAAGAACCATGGCGTCGACTACTGCTATTTTCATAGCTGCAGAGTTATGGACTTGAGCTTGAGGACTTGAGGTCGGAGCTAAGTCACCCGGAGCTAAGTCTCCATGTTTCACAAGGAGATGGATTAACTTTGACTTGTCAAGGCAAGGAAGCAGGTCACCGTTTGGTGCGAACAAGGCGCGAGGTGTAAGGGTGAATTCGTAGTTGCCTATTGCGACTTTCTGGTCAACATCACGGCTTGATTTTGTCAATATCATCAGCCTTCCATACAAGTCTTTTGTTTCCTTCAAGTCGACTGACTTGTCCCTGAGCATGATCTTGGTCTTCTTCACACCAGACAAGTACATCGTGTTGTTTTCTTTTTTCACGGGTGCAAATAAGCTGACTGTTCCGTTGATTCTTTCATCAACATACTCTTCGTACAAGTGTTGACCAATGTTGTCGATATTCAGGATTTGTGACGTGTGCTCCTCTGGGACATAGGCATGTGTGATCAAGTTGTATATGCTATTTCCTTCTGTGGTAAATGGATTGCCATGACTCATGATAGCAGCCTTGATCTTTTCAACCGCTGTATTGTTCAGATTCACTGCCCTCGGACTAAGTTCGTGGTGTTCTGTCACTTTGTCTGTTTTGGTGTCGAACTGATCTTTGAATTCTCTGGTCAGCCGTGACAATTCTGGAGAGGCCATAAAGAATCTCTGCCTTGCATTGGCATTATTGGAGATGCCTGGAAGTCCAGAATGAACCTTCATTGCTCTGTTTTCCTGTTCACAAGCGTGGTCTGCACCAATTGATACAAAGGGGATGCTAGATTTCGTTACTGAGATATTTCCATTCTCGAGTTCCCTGTATGTGGCCGGATGCGTCTTCCTCAGGTCATACATATCTGCTATGTATCGCGGCCAAAGACGTTTGTATTTGATACGATCCATGGAGAAAAATAGCTTGCTGAGTGCCTCACCAGATTCGAGGTGGAGTTTGAGATCTGCGTCCCGAGAAGCTTCCACAAAGAACAGAATTGTCTCCACTCGATGCAGGTAATTCATCAAGGACTTGAACATGGCTTTTTTGGATTGTTCTGTTTCCCAAGTCTTGAATATGTTCACAACATCAGCTGTAGTGATGACATTCAACAGCTTTGTGTTGGCTTCTTTCACACTTGTGGCTTTGGTGAACTTGTCCTTTTCTGAACATGCCTCGTCTATTTCTTCTGACATATCTGAGCAAACGGCTTTCAACTGTGGATAATCTTTGAAGAACAGGTCCAGCGCCATTTCATAAAGTGCTATATATGAATAAATATGAGCACGGAGAGTGCGTTTGTAATGCGAACATCTCAGGATCTGCCTTGTTGTTGAAGGTCCGTAGAGGTCGGCCTCTATCCACGCGTCATCAATACCTGAGTTCTCAATGGAAGTACCCAGGGCTCTCAAAGCAGCCATGACCACATGCAGCTCGCCAAGCCGAGGTACAACGGTACCTTTCAGGTCTGGCCTTGCATCCAGCAGCCTTATCACCTTTTCATAGAGGGCCATATCCCAGGAAATGACTGTAGGGTGGCTTGTACCAACAACTAAGTTCTTTAGCTGAGTTGTCTGAGAGATGACGGTCAGAAGAGTCGACCACTCGTGTGCTACTTCAGGTAGAAGGGGTAAGACTCCGACTTGTGTCAAACTGTGACTACCCGACAGCAATGAGTGGTATCCTGCCCAACCAGGTATATATGTGCTGTTTGATTTCTGCATTCTGGTGATCATAGAAGCAACCAACCATCCTAGATGTGTAAGGTGATACGCTGGTGATATACCATCCTTGCTGATGTGGAATGTGTCTGTTCTCTTTATGGTTTTCGGCACCGGCTTGTCACAATGAAGCATAGGAACCTGGTACGGGGTCACTGACAAACTGGTAGTGTCAGCTATGCTCAGTTGTGGCGCCAATGTTTCTCCTTGAGTGTCACGTTTTTGATAAACAGCAATGATTGTTCCATGGGTTGTCCCTTTGCCATCCACGCTGTCTTCAGCAAAGTCTGTGTTATCAGCTGCAAAAAACACAAAAGTTCCCTTCTTCAAAAATGGAGGAACATAAAGTCCTTGGAACTTCAGGGTGTTTTCCACAATGGCATTTGCTAGGGCTGTTTCGAGGTGCATAACACGACTGTACGAGACACAGTAACCTTGAGAGCAGAGACTTTCCAGGAGTTTCTTGTTTCTTGTGTCATGGTGAACTGCCAAGGCTAATCCTAGAGACTGTGGAGTTTCTTGTGATTTGGTTGATCGGAAGGTCGCAGAATCAGTTTTGGGCCTATAGTTCACTTGCTTGTCAGATTTGAATCCACCCAATAGCATCTGACTAACAGTGAGTACTTCTCTGTTAACGTGAGTGGTTCGTTTTTCAGTTTCTAGTGTTTCTGTTGGCCCCACCATAACCCATCTGATCATTGCGTGGAGTGCTGCTGGAACATCATCTGTGCTGCTAGTGACCTGTATAGCATCGGATGAGTTTTCCTGTTGGTGGAAGTTCTTGATAATTCTGCGCAATGCCTTTGCTGCTTTATAGATAATATTCAGATCGTCTACTTCACTTTCTATCATGGCAGACTGAACCATATCGGATTCGCATGCATCTGGGGAGTAAAGAACAGAAGGTTTTCTCCTGTCCTTTTGCCTAACAGACGTTACGTGTGGTAGTTCTAGAAGAATTCTCTCCTTGAGCCAGTGTCTACTATATGCAGGGAAGTGGTGCGCCAATGCATCTGTGCCACCAAGCAAGTTGATGTATGTTGTTTCAATATGTGCCATGGATAAGTATTGTTTATTCTGAGTTTGACAGTCGACAAGGCTAATCAACTCAATCAAACATGATGTTTGAAACGGATGACCTCTCTCTGTTGTTCCCTTGTTATCCTTGGTACGTAACACATGGAATACATTTGTTGTCCAACATGACTTGTGGTATTGAACATCGATTGCATGTGCATCAGTGGGTGAGATGGATGTGTGTAACCTAGTTTGCAGGGTGAGATTTCCAGACAGCTCCACAGCATCGTGTAATGCTTTCCCACCGTTTTCTGTTCTCAATGTGTACAATTTTTGCTCGTTATCTTCCTGGCAGAAAAAGCAATGTTCCTTAATGAATGGAGCTGTTGCAGAACGTGTAAACGGACTGGTGGTGGAAGTTGATGGTTCGTCCAGTTCTGTGCTTTTTCGCTTTTGTCCACGTTTTTTCTCTGTGTAGGAGCCGGCTGAAATGTGATATTGATGGCGGTCTTTGGCACGTTGTACCTTCTCTTTGTTGGTTGCATTTGAATAACAGATACGATGCCAAACTGCATTATTGAATTGCAGACTTTCACTTGTTTCATCCTTTAAGCGACTGTGAATTTTAACATATTTTCCATCATGGTAGGCTGCTCTATCATTAAGGGTTTGTAGCAAGTGTTCAAATGAGTCCGGTTTGGGCTGCTGGACAAGCGTTCCATATTTTGCTGAAGCGGTTTGACAAATTATGCAGTGCTGCCACTGTGTGGGCTGAGTCGTAACTTCACTCATCTTCTCTCAAGACCTGCAAATATATAAAACGACAACAGGTAAGTAATTGTGAGCTTCATGAGGTTTATTTTAAATGAACTATTAGGTCTGATATAATGACTTTCCATGTACATGAACTGAACATGTTGAAATGATTATTTTCATGTACATGAATTATGAAATGAAATGAAATGAGTAGATTATTTTAGATGGCTTCATGTGATTCCTCATCCCCAAAAATGTGGGTATAGGTGTTGGAATCAGCACTCTAGGTGGTTCGGATGTTGAGATATCGCGAAAAATAGGTTTCCGATGGTGGCCATTTTGAAAATCCAATATGGCCGCCAAAGAAAAATTTGCGCAAATGGAAACATGGTTTTTCGGATTCCTGGTGCTATAAGCTTTCCAAAAATGTATAGGTTTGCTAATCTCCACAAAAAAAGAACGAAATTATAAATCTGAACATAATGAACCTGACTATCTCCACGGCATCGAAGTTTGAGTGTTTTCCCATTCTTGTCTTTGTCAAATTTCCACTGGTTATTTTGCTGTGTACGTGTTATTGTGTGTTTCTAGTTGGTGTTGGTTTGTGGTTCGTGCAAACTTGTGTGTAGTTAATCGTTTTCTGAGTCGTACCTCGTGCGCGGCCTGGTGACTTGGGGCTTCCCTCCCCCCGTCGGTGTTGTGTCGGTTTGGGTTATTTCCTTCGCTGTATTGCTTGTTTCTTTTATTTTGTTTTCTCCCCCTCACCTCACCTCCTGAGACAAAGAATTATATATTGATTCTTTCTCTCCTCCCGGACACGTGCTTGTTCGCTCTCCTCCTCGTCTCGGCTTGTGCCCCGCCCCCTGTATCTCGTTTTCTTCCGCCTCTGCTCCTTCTTTCTCAAATCCACGTTCTCGCTTGGAGACTTTTCCCGGATTGTTTTTTCATCATTCTGTTTGGATATTGTTGGAATATGTTTAAACCGCAGCCGTGATGCTGACGCCCCCCCCCCCCCCAGAATTTACATGTTTTAAACGTTTCCCAGTGTGTACCCTGGTCAGAATAGGTACACCGTATCCCTGCGTGTCGTAAGAGACGACTAAGAGGGTTGGCGTCAGGAAGGGCATCCGGCCATAAAAACATTGCCTCAAAAAGAGAACCATAACAATCACAAGTACATATGGGCAGGGTGCAGCCCGAAGTGGAGATCGGTTTCTGAGGTTTGGGACATGGAATATGGGGACAATGACAGGGAGATCAGGTGAAGTGGTGGAAGTATTGGTCAGAAGAAGAGTGGACATATGTTGTGTGCAAGAGACGAGATGGAAGGGAAGTGGTGTGAGAATGGTGAAGGGTAGGCAGGGACAGAAATACAAATTTGTGTGGCAAGGGTGCCCGGAGGGCGTGAATGGTGTTGGTGTCCTGTTTTCTGAGGAGTTTGTAGACAGTGTGGTGAGTGTGACTAGAGTGAGTGATAGGTTGATGATGGTGAAAATGATGATTGGAAAGCTCTTGGTGAACGTCATCTCGGGATATGCTCCGCAGGTTGGTCGAAGCGATGAAGAGAAGGACAAGTTCTGGTGTGCGATAGAGAAGCTGATGGAAAACGTGAAAGATGAGGAAGTTGTTGTGGTGGGAGGAGACCTGAATGGACATGTGGGAAGGAGTATGGATGGTTTTGAGGGAGTTCATGGGGGTTACGGATATGGTGTGAGAAATGGAGAAGGTGAAAGGATTTTGGAGTTTGCTGATGGAGCTGATTTGTTGATTTGTAATACTCAGTTCCAGAAAGAGGACAATAAGCTTGTTACATACACGTCAGGTGGGTCGACGACAACCGTTGACTACCTGATGGTGCGTCGGCGAGATAGGGGGCACCTCCGGGACACAAAGGTGATCCCGGGGGAGGAGGCTGTTTCACAGCACCACTTGGTTGTCTGCGACATAAGGGTGAAAGGTGCGAGAAGAGCTCGGCGGGTGAAGTACCAACCGAGAATGAAGGTGTGGAGGTTGAAAGAGGTGACAGTAAGGGAGGCATTAAAAGAGAGGCTGAGTAGGGTCGAGGATGATGTGGTTGACCTTGAAAGTGGTTGGATGTCAATGAAAGCTAGTCTGTTGGGAGCCGTTGGTGAGGTATGTGGATGGACAAAAGGACCACTGAGGCACTCGGAAACATGGTGGTGGGATGTTGAGGTTGGAAAGAGGATTGACGAGAAGAGGAAGAAGTTCAAAGAGTGGCAGAAGGCGAAGGGTACGGGAGCAGAAACATCAGAGCATGAAAGTTATAAGGCAGCCAGGAAGGCTGCAAAGAAAGAGGTAGCAAAGGCGCAGGAGGCATGTAGGAAAATGTTCGGAGAACGCTTGGATTCGGAAGAGGGTCAGAAAGCAGTATTCAGGATTGCAAAGCACATAGCGAAAGAGAGGTGTGATGTGATGGGGGTGAGTTGCTTGAAGGATGAAGTGGGACAAATCGTTGTCGACCCAGATGGAATTAAAGGAAGATGGAAAAGATATATGGAAATGCTGTTGAATACAGAGAATGAATGGGATGGCAACATAGAGAGTAACCCAGTTTTAGGACCGGCAGAGAAGATAACTGAGAAGGAAGTTGAGGAAGTGATAAAAGCAATGAAGAGTGGAAAAGCGGGAGGGCCGACGGGAGTTGTGGGAGATATGTTGAAGGCAGCAGGAAGTTGGGGTGTGAAGAGAATGACAGAGATCTGTAATCTGGTGGTGAAAGAAGGCCGCATTCCAGTGGATTGGGAACTGAGTACCCTCGTCCCTCTATACAAGGGGAAAGGTGATCCTCTGGAGTGTGGCTCGTACCGAGCGATAAAGTTATTGGAGCATGGAATGAAGGTATTGGAAAGGGTGTTGGAGAGGAGGATAAGGAAGAAAGTGAAGATCGACGAAATGCAGTTTGGATTTATGCCAGGAAGAGGAACGACAGATGCGCTTTTCATTGTGAGGCAGTTGCAGGAGAAGTACATGGATAAGAGGAAGAAGTTGTTTTTGGGGTTTTTGATCTGGAGAAAGCATTCGATAGGGTTCCACGCAAAGTATTGACATGGGCATTGAGGAAGTTAGATGTGGAGGAATGGTTGATCAGAGTAGTGATGGCAATGTACAAAAGAGCACCCACAGCTGTAAGGACGAAGGACGGGAACAGTGGTGAGTTTGAGGTGAAGGTGGGAGTGCATCAGGGGTCGGTACTAAGTCCACTACTATTTGTAGCTGTGATGGAGGTGCTGGCTCAGACCGTAAAGGAGGGTTTACCGTGGGAGTTGTTGTATGCAGATGATCTGGTGTTGATTGCGGAAAGTATGAATGGACTGAAGGAAAAGATAAACAAGTGGAAGGAATGTATGGAGACAAAAGGTCTGAAGGTGAATATCGGAAAGACAAAGGTGATGGCAAGTGGTAAAGCATGTGGTGAGGTGGAAAGAACTGGGAAGTGGCCGTGTGCTGTGTGCAGGAAGTGTGTCGGAGTGAACTCCATTCGATGTACAATGTGTGCTGAGTGGGTTCATCAAAAATGTAGTGGTCTGAGAGGGTCATTAACCAGTGTGGCAGCTACATTCAAATGTAAGGTGTGCACAGAGGGAGCTGCAGATGGAGGAAATGTTGAGTTGGATCTTGGAGACGGCGTGAAGCTGGAAGGTGTGAAAACATTTTGCTACTTCGGAGACATGCTGAATGGAGAAGGTGGATCAGACTCGGCAACGGTTGCTCGAGTGAGATGTGCATGGAAGAAGTTTCGGGAACTGAGTGGCGTGCTGATGAGGAGGAGAGTGTCGCTGAAGCTGAAGGGAAAGGTGTATGCTGCATGTGTGAGAAGTGTTATGATTTATGGGAGCGAGACATGGGTAATGAACGTAGAGCAGCAACGAAGGCTGGAAAGGGTGGAAATGCGAATGGTTCGATGGATGTGCGGAGTATCGTTGAGAGAGAGGAAGACAAATGATGAATTGCGAAAGATGATGGGAATATTGCCTGTGATTGATGCTGTGAAGAGGAACAGGTTGAGATGGTTTGGTCATGTATTGAGGAAGGATGAAAGTGACTGGTTGAGAAGAGTGATGGAAGTTAATGTAGAAGGAAGTAGAGGACGGGGAAGACCGAGAAAGACTTGGCTAAAGATAGTGGAAGAAGAAATGCGGGCAAGGGGGTTAACAAGGAGAGATGCAGAAAATAGGGCAAAATGGAGAAGATTGTCATGGGGACCGCAAGGCTAACCCCCGCTCTAGCAGGGAACATGGCCTTAAAATGCATGTTGTTGTTGTTGTTGTGTTATGTATATATATATATATATATATATATATATATATATATATATATATATATATATATATATATATATATATATACAATATACACATATGCGGCAGGATAGCTTCGTGATATATGTAATGTTAGCCCTTGACTCGGCTATATATATATTGTTGCGGTTTTGAGAACCCACACTTGCTTGTAAATATCACATCATTAAAGGTTAAAGGTAGCACCCCATAGATAGGCCACAAGCAACACGTAGGTCACCATAGGACATCAGTTATTTCTTAGTATGTGTTCGATAAGGCCATTTTCCAAAAGTTGAATCTGCGTTGCATCAATTAAATAAGAGTAGGCCCTTTCGTTCATTTTGCAGCCTCCCTCCAAGCGACGCCATTAAGCGCGCTCCCCAGTCTGTGCCCCATAGCCCCTCCCAATTTCGTACGCTCCTTGGCCAGCAGCAGCAGCCTTCGCTGCCCGTGAGCTCGCTCAACGCCACCATAAGCCATGAGGTGAAGCCCGGAAAAGGGGGCGGAGCACCAGGGAGAAGGTGTGGCCACATCACCCAGCCGTCAGGGCGGGGCCGGTAAGCCATAACCAGCCAACCAAGGCTGGAGTGACATCGCCTGACAGGGCATGGTTGGGGCTGGCGGAGCGATCGCTGGCTTGACTTATAAAAGCGGCAGACAAGATGGGGAGAGAGGGGGAAGGACACAAACACAACATTTGAGAGCAGGGACATCGGGAGATATGTGGGAGGGGGAGGGCTTGGGGGGAGGTGGGAGAGGTATAAAACATATGAAAACTGCAAGGACTTCCAGGAAAGAAGTTCGAATTTCAAAAAAAAGTGTATCTGGGGTGAATTAGCGGGGGTAGAAAAGATCAAGGTTTTGGATGGCGGAAGATAAGAGATGGTGGTGAACAGCTGTCTCAAAGACCTGGAGGGAGGAGTGGGATTGAAGAGAGTGATGGAGTTCGTTCCAGAGGCAGGAGTAAAGAGGAATGAAGGAGTGAAGGTGAGCAGAGATTCTTGATTTTGGCAATTTCACTAGAAGAGATCGATCTTGGATCTTGTGCGACCTTGTGCAGACTGGCAGATCTTGTGTGACCTGTAGGAATATTTGGGGGGCAGAGCACAGATAGAGCTGGGGGAGCTAGGCCGGATAGGAGTCGGTAGAAGACAGAAAGACCACCAACCTGCCTGCGGTGAGGGAGTGAAAGGCCCTCGGAGTTAACTTCATCGCAGGAGATTCCAATTATTCTGAAAGCTTTGGTTTCAACAGCGTGAAGACGAACTCGGTGTGAGGCAGGAGCACCAGCCCAGAGGGGAGAACAGTATTCCATTGAGCTGTGGATGAAAGCCTTTTTTGTGGTGAGGAGCTCAGGTGTGCCAAGGAAGGACCTCGCACGTCGGCGGATGCCCAGACGGCGACTGGCTTTGGAGGCCAGCTTGGAAATGTGGTTTTCCCAGGAAAGATCATGGCAGATAGTGAGACCCAAAATAATGAGTGACAGAACTTCTTGGAGAGGATTGTTCAGAAAGTAGATGGGAAGGTTGTCCAGTCGGTCTTTTCGGAGAGACATCGTAAGAGTGTGGGATTTGTCAGGATTGAAAGACATGTTCCACTTGTTTGACCAGTCTGTGATTTTGTCCAGGTCTGCAGAGAGTGAGGAGGCTGCAGACTGCCGATCTGAGGGATGAGGAATGGAGCGGCAGAGAGTGGAGTCATCAGCAAAGAGATAGAGAGGATTTTCAAGAGAGTCAGAGAGATCATTGATGAAGGCCAGAAAAATCACAGGGCCCAGAACACTGCCTCGAGGAACTCCAGCCTGAACAGGAAGGGGAGATTCGAGAAACCCATTCAGGGCCGCACGTTGACTACGACCAGAGAGGAAGTTCAATGAAGATGCTTTGGGTGGTTGAATGGCTCTGGTCTGTCGGCAAAAATGACCGTGCGTCAGCGCGAACAAGATGGCGCCGAGTCGCCAAGCGAGCACAACGAGCCATGAAGCGGCGGCGAAATGTCCTTCTCTTTCAGCCTCTGATTGTTGCACACTCCACAAAGCTCAGAGACTTCTCAGTTGCACACGGCACGAAGCATCCCCGTTCTTTTTCCCAGCCAGAACAAGCGAGAGAGAGAATCAAAGCGTGACCGCTCCAAGCGCAGCCGCCTCCGTCGAGGGCACAGGGGGAGAGAGAGAAGAGAGGAAGAGAGGAAGAGAGGAAGAGAGAAGGAGAGAGAGAGGGAGAGAGAGAGAGAGGGAGATGGGGATGGGGATGGGGATGGGGATGGGGATGGAGATGGAGGTGGAGATAGAGACATATATGCATCATGCGTCCGTCTTCCACAAACCCAGGACAGAGATAGAGGGAAAAATCGTGGTCGCTTCGCCTTTTTCCTCCAGCGCTACAATGTTCGACGATGACATCATGCTCTAACCAATCGTGCAGTGCTGTCGCATCACCTCATCCAATCGTCGCCTCTTCGGGGCGTGGCATCACGGCCATTCTTGGCGCCCATCGAGAAAATTCGGCTGGGTAAGGTCGTAGTGTTTTGGTCCCGTCGGCGATCGTGTTGTTTTAAATTATGTGCCGAATGGTTGGCCGAATAAATGTCAGAAGAACAAAGGGAAAAATCACAGAGGCCGTTACACACTGGGAATTTATCCTTCTGCCCTTAGGAATTAGCATAGCTCCACCCCTTGCATGGAGACACATATACACTTACATGGACATCCGGCCCTAACTTAGTTACATCGAGGTGGCTTCATGGCATACGTAGCATGCTAAACCTATACAATTATATCTCGACTCAGGTATTTCATTACCTACCCCCACACATGTAACTATATATATATATATATATATATATATATATATATATATATATATATATATATATATACATACATATATATACATATATATATACATATTGTTACAGATCGCGGTTAGATGTTGTAGACCGAGCGGTTGGTGACCGCGACCTAACAAACTTACCCGATTCCACCCGAACTTTGGCCGTATCGCACCGTAGCTGCCCAATCTGGAAAAGACTAAAACGACCGAATGCAAAGAGGAAAAATGAATAAAACGAGAAGACGGACAGAAGAGTGACTGGGTTTATTATTATTTACACACAAGCAAAAAGCAAGCAGTCACGTTTATTTACAACACATAAGACGCAGGTGACACAGTGCAAATTTTAGCTTACCTACAGACTTAATTAACCCAGGACAGAACAAACAAAAGACACTGACTCACGCGGGGAATTGCAGGAATGGCAGGATGTGGATGGCTGGAGGGAGAGGGAGGTCCAAGGGGGTCCCGCAGCACAACCGGCGCGTTTAGCAGCCGCCGTTCAGGCCAGGCCCCACGCTGCTGTTTTGGCTGCTGTTTTGGCTGCTGTTTTCGTCGCGTGCTTTGCCAGGCCTTGTCCCACTCGTCTGGTCCAAACCCTCAACTCTTTCTTGTTTCTCTCACTCCTCACCACCGACTCCTTACCAACGCAACCACTGACCCTCCTCAGGCAACCGACTCAGACCAACTCAGACCAACTCCTTGTGACCAACTCCAGGCCTTTCTGTCTTCTGCTCTCCTCTGTAAAAACGCCTCTCCTCTTGGACACGCCCTGCCTTGGGTTATATAGGCCCCCGCCCCTCAACCTTTGCGAACCTCCCCGATCGCTCTTCCTCCGCCCTCTCTAGCCAAACCCCTGGCTCATGGTTGGTCGAGTGGGGCTGGCTCACTCCTCCCCTCTATGACGAGGTGGAGACACGCCTTTCTTCCCCAACCCTACCTCGTGGCCAATGGTGGTTGAAGAAAACCGCCCAAAATGCGGAAGGCAATTGGAAGGGAGGTTTTGGGAATGGGAATGGAAGTTTTGGGAGTGGGAATGAAGGGAATCTATCTCTTTCACTGGTGCAATGGAGTATTTCTATTAATGGAAGACACAGCCTTACGCTAATACACATAATAAGGATATAACTGTCAAAAAAGATATATCGTGTCCTGCATGTATGTTTTATGGACTAACTACGGGAACGCCCTTTGACCTTTATACAACCACAAACGGAGGGAGGAGGGGTGATATTTTACAACAACATTTTACCAAATAAAACATTTTACCATTTTACCAAATAATTTTAATAAAATAAAAAAACATTCTCATATCCACAACAATATATATACATATATATATATATATATATATATATATATATATATATATATATATTATTTTTTTATATGTATTATTATTTTATTATTAATGGTGATTAGTCGTCTCATTGGGAAACGTTCTCCAGCATAATATTACATATTTTCCAACATTGCAAAAAGACATGTGAACAATCTGAACAGCAACCCTAAAAAGAAATTTGAGCGGAATGAGCTACAGAATCATACCTGCAGCATCTTGAATACTCTTGTGAAACAACATGGATGGAGGCAGAGGGGGGTGCGTGTGGGGAGTTCTAGGAATAAAATAAAAACTCAAATTATGTCGACATCGAAACCTGAGACTTAAACCTCACATAATTCCTTATTTTTACTGCTCATTTCGCCTGTAATAACAAAACAAGTACGATACCGTCTGACTTCACCAAGCAGTAGTATATTATACCTGACATGCAAGAGAAAACCCATAAGTTGACTGGTGCCTTAGGCTGTGTGCTTACACTGTAGATATACATCCATACAGCTGTCCAACAACAGAGAAGAGCGGGAGAGAGAATTACCTACGCTTGAAAAGAAAGAGGAAAAACAAAACATCGAATTGGTGGAAGGAACCTTTTAAAGTTTTTAAAAAGCCAATTTGAATTCTATGTTTCACTGTGCATGTTTGCAAACATAATTATGTGTCATTTGCATTGTTGTTTTAACACTAATTTAATGCTCATGGTGGAGCATTTACATGTATCAGTTTCAGGAGGAAGACATTAGTAGACATCGGTGTACTTTCACATGAATCACAAGGAGATTAGTAGACAATGGACATATGGGACGTGGGGATTGAACCAAGATTCACCTGCATTGTGAGACAGGGTTTCAAATGGAAACACTACAGGCCAACCTACATTGAAATTACTAGTATCACGAGTTTAGAATGTACAGTACAAGCATTGCGGTGAAGACTACAAATTTAATCAACTCAAATACCTCAATTCTTCCATCCATCCAAAAATGTAATCCATTAAGTACAACAGTTTATGGTTCGATGAGGAATTACATCTGCTGTTAAGTTATGGTTCATTGTGGGCACAGACAAAACTAAGAGGCTGTGTAATTTGGTCATGATAAATGCCTAAATGCTGATAAATCCTGAAACAAAATGCGATGAAATATTTAACATACATGATCAATTGCAATGACATGGGACAGGTATCCATGTGGTCCTCAATGCAAAAAGGGGCTCTCAAATGGATTTCTGGACAAGATATTCGCAATGATTGAAGGCAAGTTAAAATAAAAGAATAAGGTTA
>NC_136266.1:174824888-174832388 GCF_964187855.1 Myxine glutinosa | reverse complement strand
AAAAGGGTTAGAGGGGTTAGAAAACAGTATGGAAGGCAAATTGAGGGACATGAGGGACCAAGCGGAAAGGGAAGTTAAACAAATGGAGCAGCAGATAGAGGGGGTCAGAATGGGGGTAGAAACCAAACTGGATGCTCACAGGGAGGAAATGGAGCAGATGAGGGTGGCATCTGGGCAGGAGATGCAAGTGATGGGAGAGGAGATCAGAAGAGGAGTGAGTGAGGAGGTCGGAGGAGTGCGCGAGGAGGTGAGGCACTGTAAGGAGCGCATGGAGAAAGAGGTGAGAAAGGGGACTGTAAAATTGCAAGGTGGTATAGAGGAGTTGACGCTGGGAGTAGAACAACTGACAGTGGGACAAAAGGAGCTGGGGGACCAGGTAAAGAAGAACACAGCGGTAATAGAGGGTTTAAAATCGACACAGAAGGAGATGAAAAAGGACGTAGGGGTAATTAAAAAAGAGTGCCAGACGGTACATGAGGACCTGACGAGGAAAATGGACAAGGTGGTAGAGGTAATGGAGGTTAAAGAGCGGGAGGTGCGGGAGCACATAGAAAAAAATAAAGTGGAGTTAGAGGAAGAACTTAAAGGGGCGCACGAAGAGATGAAGGAGATGAAGCAAAAATTAGAGGAAGTGGAAGAAGGGGTGAGCGAAATTAAGAAGCGACGGAGAGAGGATAAGAAAGAGATAAAGGAGGAAGTAAAAGAATTGGTCCAAAGTCTGTGTTCGGATCGTGATGATGTGCTCATTAACCGGATGAGGGATTCGCAGGTGATGGAGGAGAAGCGAAGAGGAAGAGGACCCGGTGTAAGTGGTGACCAATATGGTCGTGCGTATGATGCGCCAGGGGATTTAATAAGCTTGGGGGTCGAGATAGACCCGGGTGTTCGTGAGAGGCCGTTGGTGAAGTGTGCGACAGGTCTGGTGTGCGAAAAAGGAGGTGTGCAAGAAAGTCCGACTCTGGGGTGTGTGAGGAAAAAGTGCGTGCCAAGGAGTGAGTGTGCTGGCGAGAGTGAGTCGGTCGTAGCGCGTGTGCGAGGGAGTACGTGGAAGCGCGGTGTGGTGAGTGTTACAGAGGGTGTGACGGGAGAGTGTGCGCGAGAAAGGTGTGTGACGGACGGGTGCATGGGGAAAGAGTGCGCTGTCAAAGGCAAGGAAGAATGCACACCTGTGGTGAGTGTTACAGAGGGTGTAACGGGAGAGTGTGCGCGAGAAAGGTGTGTGACGGGCAGGTGCACGAGGAAAGAGTGCGCTGTCAAGAGTAAGGGTGAGTGCGCTGTCAGGAATGGAGGTGAAAGTAGTGAGAGTGACATGGAGCGTGAGTTAGTTGCGACAGGTGAGCGAGGATGTACACCTGGGATGGAAGGATGTACACCTGGAATGGTAGAGCGTGAGTGGGAATGCACGCTGGAGTTGGTGGTGAGGCACGTGGTTGGGTGTGCGAATGAGAGCACACCTGTGATTGTCACAGAGGAGGTGACTGAGGAGGGGGCGCGAAGAGGTGTTTTGGTGAGGTGTGCGACCAACGAATGTGTGCCAAAGTGTTCGGTGGTCAGGTGTGTGACCAAGGCGGTGAGTGGAATGGGTGTACCTGGGTGTGTAAGGAACGGTACGAGGGGCATGGAAACGGCTGGATGTGTGAGCAAGGAACGGGCTGCGGGGTGTAAGCGTCCAGGTGAAGCATCGACGTTAGACGGGATAGAGTTTAGAACGACTTATAGCCGAATCGGGCCCTCGGTGCGTGCTGGGCCTCGCTTTGAACGGCCGCGTCCGTGCTCCACTAGGCGGAGCTGGCAGCCCGATAGAAAGGGTCGTCATGGCGACCACTTTTTGTTGAGACGTGCCGGCAGGTCGAGATCGGGACATTGGATGGCTCCGCGCCGAGGTGATGCGTGGGATCTCGGCCCGGGTAAGCCCCCGTCCCTGCACCGAGTGCCGGACGCATCCAGCCGCTGGCACAAAACAACCAGCATCCATTGCTTGGCTTTACGAAGCCGGGCTTTGGACAGGGATTGGCGCACCGAGAGGTATTAGTGAGTAGACTGGGTGATGAGGTTAGTGTTTTGGACCCAAAATCAGAGAAAAACAAAATTTGATGATTGGCAAGGGATTGGCAGTAGTGATTGGCAGATGATGGGCAGTGATTGGCAAATTTTTAATTTGTTGCAATTTGATGTGCGAAATTGGTAGGGAGAGACCCCCGATGTGGTGGGATGGCAAATCCACCATCCTTCCCATGTGGGGGGCAAATGCGCAATAGCTTATGGGGTGTATGGCAGTGAAAACTAGCCCGGGTGGGTTAGGATATGGTGTGTAGGGATCTAGCGAAGATGACAGTAGGTGACGTTAAGTTTAGTTAGTGACTGATACCTGTAGTGGGGACGCAGGTAGATTAGTGTGGATTATAATGACGTGGGAGCGCAATAGTTTAAAGGGACGACTGGGAAGCGCAAGTTTCAGAAGGGAGTAGTTAGCTGAGATGATGCCGTGTTTGTGAGAATTGAACAGGTGTGATTGCACAGGGGTGCAACTGGACAGGTGTGTGGAGCAGTGTATGAGTAGTGAGTGTGTGGATCAGCGCGAATGCGCTTGGGGAGAGAAGGGTGCAGGTGGCACCAGGTGTGAGAGCACAGGTGTGCAGGTACCGGTGTGTGGAGAGAGTTGGAGTGAGTGGTACGGAGTGGTGTGCATGGTGCGAAGGTGTGGATGGGGGAAGAGTGGACCCCTTTCACGAGCACCCGGGGCGGGTAGTGTAAGTGTTAGGTAGAGGGTGCAGGTAAATTGTGGTTGGATATTGGCATTTGTGGTGCGGTTGCAGAATGGTGTTGTGAATGGGTGCATTAGTGTTGTGGAAATGGCTGGGCGTGTAGCCTGTTAGTGTGTGTAGTTGGTTGGGCACTCCACCACTGTGAGGATGTCGGCCAGGTGAGGCCGCAGGTGGGCTCTGGGAGCCGGTAGTTGTGAGTGGGTGCCTGAGGATCCCGGGTGTGGATCGGGCAGCCCAGTGCCAGAGAGGGCACGGAGTGGGGAGAGAGCCAGAGGGCCTTCCCCAGGTAGTTAGGTTAGGGTGAGGAGCAGGTAAGCTCGGAGGCAACTGCAGTGGTGGAGGTGTGCAGGTGGGTAGACCCACTGGGAGAGGTACACGCCGCAGCCCAGAAATTGTACGAGGGCACCGGGAGATGAATCGGGGGAGTGAGACCCCAAATTGAAGAGCACCACAGTTTGGCCAATGGGAATTGGTTTTTAGAACCCATAGTGTAAGAGGGCCAATGGTTTGGCCGGAGAGAGACCCCGGGTAGTGTAAAGTTGTTAAAGTCATTTAGGAGATAGTTAGGATTGATGAACCTGTCGCACCATACGCAGCCACTTACCTGTGGTGATGATGATGACTCCACACCTGTGTTTTCTTTGTTTTGTTGCAGAAATGAGAATTGCTGTTGGATTTGTGAGACGCATCACGACGTGGATGAGACATTGGGGTGATTCCATCTCTCCCTCCCTAGGAGGGACTGATGATGAATTGGTAATGGCAAATTTTGATGTTGAGTTGAAAATGGTAAATTTTGATGAGAGTTGAAAATGGCAAATTTGATTGGTTAGGAGGGAGAGAAGACGAATTTGGTATATGGGAGGAACGGGGAAGACAGTAGGGATGTTTGTTGATTTGTAAAGTAGATGTTTATGGGTAGTGTTGTGTTGTGTGGATACAGTAAGGGGTAAGGGAGGGGCCATGTAGGTTACCTGGTGGGGGGGGGGGCGTACGATAGGAACGTACCTGTCTCACCTGGTTCCCATGTGCCCCCAGTGTGCATTACCTTACATTGCGTGCACTTTTGCGCCCTTACCACCTTACTCACTTGTCTGCTTCTTTTGTCTCCCACCTCCGAGGATCTGGCTTTGGGGTAGAGAGAGAGGAGAGAGAGGTGCTGGCTGCGCAGTTGTGGGCCTGCACTTTCGCTGTTCGCTGCCTGGATCGGTACACCATATGGACCGCAATGTTTGTGGCCACCCACAATGGACCGCAGTTCGTTTGCGGCCAAGCACCACCCGGGGATGGACCTATGGATCAACGTGGCACCTATGCCATACAGGTGAACCACTAATAGTTAACACCACCAAGTGCACCACAAGAAGAGCAAGAGACACCTGCAGGGTTAGGGGTTGTTGAAGTTATTTTTATTCCAATGAACAATGGTGACTGCACCGGATGGTGCTGACTGTGTGGTGGGGTGGTGCTTTTGATGCTGGGAAAGGGTGCTCTGCACGTTATTAAAGGCCGTCGGCCACAGAGCACTCGTGGGTTGGTGTATCGATGTTGGCAAGCGCGCTCTCTCTATGCATAACATCTGCATGTGTTCCTCCAAAAACAGGTCCTGGATCGTAGTGTAAATAGCAGCATAGTCTTGTAAATAATGCTCCCTACCGGCTGTATGTTTAGTTTGAGAATTCTTTCCGGATTCGGTTATCCTGTGGGTGTGTTTCTGTGAGGAGAAGGGTGCAACGTCGCAGGGGGACATATTTACTCATTTGTGAATATCTGTAAAACTGTCGCACTCAGGGTAGAGTTAATAGTAGAGGGAACTACATTGCGTGCCACACTAAAGTAGGTAAAAATTTATCGGGTCGGGACGCCCCGAGGGTAGAGAAGGGTGCAATGTTGCGAATATGGAATTTGGCCTCCATATCCGCTTGTAAATATTCCCCTATTTTCTCCGATACTCCCCAACTCTCCCTTACCCCATTCCCTAGTCCCATTGTCTGTAAACAACACCCATTAGAGCCGATCTTCCCCTTCATCCCCCCATTAAATGTCGTGCCCAGGTCCCCCGCACCACACGTAGACAATTATAGGACATCTTGCTAGTTATTCTTAATCTATGTCAGTTAAGGACTTGTTTCCATTAATTATGACTCTTCGTTGCACCAGAATGTGATTATATAGCACCTGTTAGGAAGTTTAGGACCTCCCCATACCTCTCCGCATCTCTTCCCCATGAAGAAGCGCCAACTACAACAACAACAACAAAAGAGGGGGGCGGCGCGGTGACGGCATGGGGAGTGGGCGTCCTCCTTCCGGCTCGGTTAGCCACCATTGACCACGCGCTCCACGGGGTTACCACGAAGGGGCTCCCTGTCGGCCCCTCGTCAAGGGCGGAGCCGGTAACCCCCGCACCCAATGAGAAGCCATGGGCCGATGCCATCTGGGGCGGCGCTAACGAGCCGAGGGCGTGTCACTCCCCGCCGGAGATATACGCGGCCCCGCGCCGGACGTGAGGAGAGATGCGCCCCGAGCTTGGAAGGAAAAGACGCCACCCTCCCGAGCGCTGAGCGACCTCCCCAGCTTGAGACCAAAGTCGCGACCCACAAGCGCTGTGATACCTTCACGCATCTCTGGACACCACCGTACGTGATTCTGTCCCTGAGCCAGGTGCACCTGAGCCATCGCGACCTGCCTCCCCTTTTCATCAACCCCCGTGTGAGTCAGCATTTTGTCCCGTGTGTCTGTCGTCTGTCCGGGGATAATATAAGAGTGTGTCTAAGTGCCTGTCTTCCTGTAATATACCTCTAGCCCCTGTAATCTAACCTTTTTCCGTACGAATATACTTGAGAACTGAACCCTTGGTGTCGTATTGTGTGATTGTAATCCAGCCGGGTGTCTTCTTTTTCTTATTGAGCCAGCATAGCGCGATTAGTCAACCCCGGGTGCAATCGGGGTAACTTGTACGGATACGGCGGCCATCCCGCTCGGCCCACCATACCATCAAAGTCGTATCTGTAACAATATATATATACACATATATATATATATATATATATATATATATATATATATATATACACATATATATATATATATATATACACATATATATATATATATACACATATATATATATATATATATATACACATATATATATATATATACACATATATATATATATATATATATACAGTATATATATATACACACATATATATATATATTAGGGTGGTGCTCAAAATAATTTTTTTAAAATATTTACTGGGACATGGCTTTATGTTGTTCCTTTTGTTCCAAAATGAAAAGACACCAAATATGAAAGCAATCTGATTTTATTTAGGGGTGCCACATCAGCCTTCAAACTAAAGGTGTCTACAAAACTTTTCTATATATGGATCGAAAGCAAAACCAGAAGTTTGTTTTATGAAAATCCACCCTCCACTCACTTTCTATGTATTCTAGCAAACACAAGTTACAATAGCTGCACAAATAGCACTATATTGCTATGAAAACTCAAATTCAATGATAACAATCCAAATGTTCAGTTCATAAAATGAAGAGACACCATATCACATAATCTATCTGTATTAAAAAACCCAAATATAATGAGAAATGTAACTCCTATTTCTGGGCCTGTTTCACCACTGTTGCCTTCTTGGCATCGGGGTACATCTTCCTGTGAGCAGCAACAACTTGGAGCAGAGCTTGCTTTTGCTCTTCATCCTTTGTAAGGAGCTTATTGTAGTCTTGTATCAATGCGACACCCCTTTCTGCCCTGTCGTTCACCACGACTAAGCCACTGGCGGCTTTCTTTGCTTCCTGAAAGCTGGTTTCTTGCTCCCATGAACCAGGATCCTTATCCATCCAATCAGTTGGGGTCCCTAGGATGCTGAAGAAATGCTTGGTGTGTTTTGTTATGAGGCCAGCGATTGACAGGGCGGTTCCTCGTTTGATAGCTGGTCTCTTTGGAGAGGGGTTTTCACCGTCATTTTTCAATGCTTCAATCATATTGATCTTGCTTTCTTTGTCAATTCTGGTGTCAAAGAATGCAAATGCCACTAGTACTGGGCTCATGTACCACGTGTGGCGGCCAAGTGCCTTCAAGGCTGCCTGAGCCATCTTCTGATTGATTTGTTCAAACTTTTCCAACTTCTTGAAGAGGTTAATGTCATTCAGGGGAGCCTCAATAGCTTGTGGAGCCCAAAACCAAGCCTGTACATACACAAGGCAGACAAAAATGTTGAAGGCTCGGAGTTCTCTCGCCTCTCGAAGTGTCAAGTGGAACTCTGACCGAAACATGAACACCTGTAGTGAATATAGTGCTTTTGCCATCCATCTGGCTCTGTGCATTGCTCCTAGAGCCATGATCCGGATTCCACGAGGTGGGATTCCTCCCATGTAGATGACAGTCAGTTCTAGGAGTTCACGATAATCATCTCGTGGCTGCTGATCTTTCAAACACACAAGAGCAAATTCCAGAGCTTCATCCATCATGTCATTGTTCTGTGCAAACTCAGCTGCCGTATCAGGATCTGTGAATCCATTTTTTGGTTGGTGGTGGGCAATGGACGCCCACTTCGCCTGAAACCGCTTAAAAAGCTGGATGTCAGGGCCTGATGAAGGACCGAAAAGAGTGGTGAAAACATCTCCCAGAATGATTTCGTGCGCATGATGGCGGCAAGCCAAATGAATTAGTTCAGTCTGTAGCTTCTTTTCAATGAGGACAGCAGCCCCTCCA
>NC_136266.1:174797388-174819888 GCF_964187855.1 Myxine glutinosa | reverse complement strand
GCACATGGAAGCGCGGTGTGGTAAGTGTTACAGAGGGTGTGACGGGAGAGTGTGCGCGAGAAAGGTGTGTGACGGACAGGTGCATGGGGAAAGAGTGCGCTGTCAAAGGCAAGGAAGAATGCACACCTGTGGTGAGTGTTACAGAGGGTGTAACGGGAGAGTGTGCGCGAGAAAGGTGTGTGACGGACAGGTGCATGGGGAAAGAGTGCGCTGTCAAGAGTAAGGGTGAGTGCGTTGTCAAGAGTGGTGGTGAGAGTAGTGAGAGTGGCACGGAGCGTGAGTTGGTTGTGACAGGTGAGAAAGGAAGCACACCTGGAATGGTAGAGCGTGAGTGGGAATGCACGCTGGAGTTGGTGGTGAGGCACGTGGTTGGGTGTGCGAATGAGAGCACACCTGTGATTGTCACAGAGGAGGTGACAGAGGAGGGGGCGCGAAGAGGTGTGTTGGTGAGGTGTGCGACCAACGAATGTGTGCCAAAGTGTTCGGTGGTCAGGTGTGTGACCAAGGCTGTGAGTGGAATGAGAGTACCGAGGTGTGTAAGGAAAGGTACGAGGAGCATGGAGACGGCTGGATGTGTGAGCAAGGAACGGGCTGCGGGGTGTAAGAATCCAGGTGAAGCATCGACGGTAACCAGGTTAGAGGTTAGGTCGACTTTTAGCCGAAGCGGGCCCTCGGTGCGTGCCGGGCCTCGCTTTGAACGGCCGCGTCCGTGCTCCACTTGGCGGAGCGGGCAGCTGGATAGGAAGGGTCGTCATGGCGACCACGTTTTGTTAAGAGGTGCCGGCAGGTCGAGATCGGGACATTGGATGGCTCCACGCCGAGATGGTGCGTGGGATCTCGGCCCGGGTAAACCTCCTTCCCTGCACCGAATGCGGGACGTATCCAGCCGCTGGCACGACACAACCCGCAGTCATGGCTTGGCTTTACGAAGCCGGGCTTTGGACAGGAATTGGCGCACCGAGAGGCATTAGTGAGTAGACTGGGTGATGAGGTTAGTGTTTTGGCCCCAAAATTAGAGAAAAACAAAATTTGATGATTGGCAAAGGATTGGCAGTAGTGATTGGCAGATGATGGGCAGTGATTGGCAAATTTTTGAATTGTTGAAATTTGAGGTGCAAAATTGGTAGTGAGCGATGGGCCCGGTGGGTAAGGCTGGCATCCCTGCCACCCTTCCCATATGGGGGGGCAAAGGAGCAATAGCTTATGGGGTTGATGGCAGTGAAAACTAGCCCGGGTGGGTTAGGTTATATGGTAGGGATCTAGCGAAGATGACATTAGGTGACGTTAAGTTTAGTTAGTGACTGATACCTGTAGTGGGGACGCAGGTAGATTAGTATGGATGATAATGACGAGGGAGCGCAATAGTTTAAAGGGACGACTGGGAAGCGCAAGTTTCAGAAGGGAGTAGTTAGCTGAGATGATGCCGTGTGTGTGAGGATGGAACAGGTGTGATTGCACAGGTGTGCAACTGGACAGGTGTGTGGAACAGTGTGTGAGTAATGAGTGTTGTGGATCAGCGCGAATGCGCTTGGGGAGAGAAGGGTGCAGGTGGCACCAGGTGTGAGAGCACAGGTGTGCAAGTACAGGTGTGTGGAGAGAGTTGGAGTAAGTGGTACGGAGTGGTGTGCATGGTGCGAAGGTGTGAATGGGGGAAGAGTGGACCCCTTTCACGAGTACCCTGGGCGGGTAGTGTAAGTGTTAGGTAGAGGGTATAGGTAAATTGTGGTTGGATATTGGCATTTGTGGTGCGGTTGCAGAATGGTATTGTGAATGGGTGCATTAGTGTTGTGGAAATGGCTGGGCGTGTAGCCTGTTAGTGTGTGTAGTTGGTTGGGCACTCCACCACTGTGAGGATGTCGGCCAGGTGAGGCCGCAGGTGGGCTCTGGGAGCCGTTAGTTGTGGATGGGGCCCGAGGATCCGGAGGACGGACCCGGGTAGCCCAGTGCCAGAGAGGGCACCGAGTGGGGAGAGCGCCAGAGGGCCTTCCCCAGGTAGTTAGGTTAGGGCAGGGAGCAGGTAAGCTCGGAGGCAACTGCAGTGGTGGAGGTGTGCAGGTGGGTAGACCCGCTGGGAGAGGTACACGCCACAGCCCAGAAATTGTGCGAGGGCACCGGGAGAGGAATCGGGGGAGTGAGACCCCAAATTGAAAAGTACCACAGTTTGGCCAATGGGAATTGGTTTTTAGAACCCATAGTATAAGAGGGCCAATGGTTTGGCCGGAGAAAGACCCCGGTAGTGTAAAGTTGTTAAAGTCATTTAGGGAAATAGTTAGGATTGATGAACCTGTCGCACCATACGCAGCCACTTACCTGTGGTGATGATGATGACTCCACACCTGTGTTTTCTTTGTTCTGTGTGCAGGAAATGAGAATTGCTGTGAGGATTTGTGAGACGCATCACGACGTGGATGAGACATTGGGGTGATTCCATCTCTCCCTCCCTCGGAGGGACTGATGATGAATTGGTGATAGCAAATTATGATGTTGAGTTGGAAATGGCAAATTTTGATGTTGAGTTGAAAATGGCAAATTTGATTGGTTAGGAGGGAGAGAAGACGAATTTGGTTTATGGGAGGAACGGGGAAGACAGTAGGGACGTTTGTTGATTTGTAAAGTAGATGTTTATGGGTAGTGTTGTGTTTTGTGGATACAGTAAGGGGTAAGGGAGGGGCCATGTAGGTTACCTGGTGGGGGGGGGGGGGGGGGGGCGTACGGTAGGAACGTACCTGTCTCACCTGGTTCCCATGTGCCCCCAGTGTGCATTACCTTATATTGCATGCACTTTTGCGCCCTTACCACCTTACTCACTTGTCTGCTTCTTTTGTCTCCCACCTCCGAGGATCTGGCTTTGGGGCAGAGAGAGAGGAGAGAGAGGTGCTGGCTACGCAGTTGTGGGCCTGCACTTTCGCTGCTTGCTGCCTGGATCGATACACCATATGGACCGCAATGTTTGTGGCCGCCCACCATGGACCGCAGTCCTTTTGCGGCCAAGCACCACCAGTGGATGGACCTATGGGTCAACGTGGCACCTATGCCATACAGGTGAACCACTTATAGTTGGCCCCCTGACGGCCACAATAAAGAAATGGACGCGGTTGGCGCCTTTCTTTATTTTTAAAGAAGCCAGAAGGCCAAGTGCGCCACACGAAGGCAAGACCAGCGGCAGAACATCGGCCGGCTGCGACACCACCGGTGATTTATAGACACTTTATTGGTGCACCGGATGGTGCTGACTGTACATGATGGGGTGGTGCTTTTGGTGCTTGGAAGGGGTGCTCTGCACATTATTAAAGGCCGTAAGGCCACAGAGCACTCGTGGGTTGGTGTATCGATGCTGGCATGCGTGCTCTCTCTATGCATAACATCTGCATGTGTTCCTCCAAAAACAGGTCCTGGATCGTAGTGTAAATAGCAGCGTAGTCTTGTAAATAATGCTCCCTACCGGCTGTATGTTTAGTTTGCGAATTCTTTCCGCAATTCGGTTATCCTGTGGGTGTGTTTCTGTGAGGAGAAGGGTGCAACGTCGCAGGGGGACATATTTACTCATTTGTGAATATCTGTAAAACTGTCGCACTCAGGGTAGAGTTAATAGTAGAGGGAACTACATCTGAGTGCCACACTAAAATAGGTAAAAATTTATCGGGTCGGGACACCCCGAGGGTAGAGAAGGGTGCAATGTTGCGAATATGGCATTTGGCCTCCATATCCGCTTGTAAATATTCCCCTATTTCCCCAATACTCCCCAACTATCCCCAATCCCCCATTCCCTAGTCCCATTGCCTGTAAATAACACTCTGTAGAACCGACCTTCCCCTTTTTCCCCCATTAAATGTCGTGCCCAGGTCCACCGCATCTCACGTAGACAACTTTCGGACATCTTGCTAGTTATTCTTAGTCTATGTCAGTTAAGGACTCGTTTCCATTAATTCTGACTCTTCGTTGCACCAGAATGTGATTATATGGCACCAGTAGTGAGTTTAGGACCTTCCCATACCTCCTCCCATCTTCTTCCCCAAACAACAACTACAACAACTACAACAACAACTACAACAGCAACTACAACAACGGCGCGCGCGGGGAGTGTGCGTCCTCACTCCGGCTCGGTTAGCCGCCATTACCCATGTGCGCCGACGGGGTTACCACGAAGGGGCTGCCTGTCGGCCCCTCGTCAAGGGCGGAGCCGGTAACCCCCGCACCCAATGAGAAGCAACGGGCCGATTCCATCTGGGGCGGAGCTAACGAGCCGAGGGCATGTCACTCCCCGCCGGATATACGCAGCGACTTACCGGACGTGACGTCAGATGCGCCCCCAGCTTGAGAAGACAAGTCACCACCTCCAAGCGCTGAGTGAGACCTCCCGCATCTTTGGACTGGACCGGGTCGATTTTGCCCCTGAGCCAAGGTGCACCTTGAGCCATCGAAGACCTGCCCCTCCTTGCCATCAATCCCCGTGTGAGTCAGTTTTGTCCCGTTTATCTGTCGTCTGTCAGGGCTAATATAAGAGTGTGTCTAAGTGCCTGCCTTTCTATGCTGTCCCTCTTGTCGTTGTAATCTGACCTTCCGCCCTAATATAACCTCCTCCGGAGGTCTTGAGAACCGTATCCCTGGTGTCGTGTCATTTTAATCCCAGCCGTTGTGTCCTTTTCCTTCATTGATTTAGCGTAGCGCGACTCGGCAACGTTCGAGTATAATCGGGTAACTTGTGCGGACACGGCGGCCATTCCGCTCGGCCCACCATAACATCAAAGTCGTGTCTGTAACAATATATATATATATATATATATATATATATATATATATATATACATACAGTGAAACCTTGACTTACGAGTTTAATTCGTTCTGTGACCGAGCTCGTAACTCAATTTGCTCGTTTCTCAAATTAAATTTCCCCATTAAAATGCATTGAAATGCTATTAATCCGTTCCAGCCCGCCAAAAACCACACCAATTTTTTTTGTTACGTGTTTTTAAATAAGAAAAATGTACTTTATAAATAACAAATAATGTATAAACAAGCACGACCTCGTATATACTGTACGTAATAACTAATAAGCGGCGTTACGCGTGCTGCTTGTAAACAAGGAGGAAGCGGACAACGCGGTAATTTGTAAGAGTCTTTATTCAAGAGCTCACTGTAACACTGGTGCGCTCCGGGCTGCGCGGCGCGCGCCCGGTGTATATCCTGAGGCCATGCCTACCCCTCGGCGTGGCCCCCGCCCACTTGGTGCGCGGAATGATGTCACCACACCAGTGAGCTTCCGTGTCCGCCACAATGTAAAGAAATAAACTGGTTTTATTAAGTGTATTTACCTTGAAGATCAGACGAAGATGCTGGCGGAGGTGGAGGAGATAACTTTTGCCTTTTTCGCCACACTTTCCTCGCTTTCACTTGCAGGGCGTTTCAATAAAAACCTGTCCAATGAGGTTTGTTTCTTCCTCCCTTTCAAAATGTTTCGATCGTACTGCTACGATCGTACTGCCTCGCCAAGTCGACAACACGCACACCTCGCTCATGTTTTTCGACGATTGCGTGTTTTATATCCAAGCACATCATCCTCTTCTTCTTCTCAGTACTGCCCTTGGCACTCAATTTCTTAGGACCCATGGTTAAAACTAAGAAATTTTCCAAAATAACCAACATGCGAAAACAAAGCAGCAGCGATATACGGCAGAAATGCTTGCACGGCAAGATAACCACGTGACCGGAACCCACCTGGTGGCGGGTGGCGTCAGCTCCAAAATAACCAAAATGCGAAAACAAAACAGCAGCGATATACGGCAGAGATGCTTGCACGGCAAGATAACCACGTGACCGGAACCCACCTGGTGGCGGGTGGCGTCAGCTCCAAAATAACCAAAATGCGAAAACAAAACAGCAGCGATATACGGCAGAGATGCTTGCACGGCAAGATAACCACGTGACCGGAACCCACCTGGTGGCGGGTGGCGTCAGCTCCAAAATAACCAAAATGCGAAAACAAAACAGCAGCGATATACGGCAGAGATGCTTGCACGGCAAGATAACCACGTGACCGGAACCCACCTGGTGGCGGGTGGCGTAAGCTCGTAACTCAGATCTCGGCTCGCATCTCAAAGCAAAAAACCGCCCGAGCGACGGCTCGTATCTCGGAAAACTCGTAAGTTGGTGCACTCGTAAGTCAAGGTTTCACTGTATATATATATATATATATTGTTGCGGGGGCCGAAATAAGAGGGGCCGGGAGGGTTCCAAATTTAAGGTGCACACGTCACCGAAGACGGCGATCACACCCTCACTTCCACATACCTTATTCAATTGCGTGCCGAGCGGTTTTGCACGGTGTGGAAAGCGGCATTACCCCCACGAGATTTATGGACCTGAGTCTAGCCAAATTCGGTCTCGGATGATGCTAGACCAATTGGTGAAAGGACGTACCGAACAGGTTGGAAAGGAATCAAATGTACAGCCTTTTATTCAGAAGGCACAGAGAAACAGAGAAGAAGATACACCTTAACAATGCTTACCTATCATAATAAACTCCACTGGCGCCTTCACTCTCTGACACACACACACAGGGAATAACACTGGTTAAAGGGCGTACCAATGTTCGTGCTGAGATTCCTCGCAATTGGCCACGGGGTCTGGTGTGCGCGGCTCGCAGTTCGATGACGTCAGGTCCGCAGGACGAACCGCCACCTCGAATTTGGCACGGACGAACTCAGCACAGGTAGATGAACTTCAGCGCAGGTGAGTCGTGTATAAATTGCCAACGCTTGCGGGTCAGCCGGATGGTGCAAAAGATCGGCGCAGACGCGATGGGTGTCGGGCGTCGAACAAAGGACAAACACGTGTCGTGGAAGAAACGAAAACGCAAGCGAGGTCTCGTCGTGGGTGTCGCCAAAAGGGCAAGAGCTCAGGTGTGTCCTCGCGAAGTCCAAAAAGCAAGAGAACCCAGGTGTGTCCTCCGTGAAGTCCCGAAAGCAAGAGAATCATGTCGTCCACGAGGCAAAGAGAGAACAGAGCAGGAGGTCGTCGACGTGGCGAAATCCCAGGCAAAAGAGAGAAATTGCAATCCGCGTGGGCTTTTACCAAATCCGCCCACACCCCTCAAAATGTTCCAGAGCCTCCCATTGGCTGAGGCCTGTCGCATCATGGCGAGGTGTTCCTGCCCCCTCACTGGTCACGTGGGCCTGTGCTTCTGGCCACGCCCAATTAATAAACTTTCACAAGAGGCCATTTGGCCCATCCTGCCTAACTCAACGCATATTTGGTCTTTTTTTTTTACTACACAATGGGAAGGGCTAATCTTTACATTCAATAAGACATAACTGACTAATGCAGGCTACATGTTGTCATGCAATTGACTATAGGGGGGTTTGCCTTTATGGCACAACCGCAACAATATATATATATATATATATATATATATATATATATATATATATATATATATATATATATATATATATATATATATATATATATATATATATATATATAGTATGTATGCATATGTGTATATACAGACTTGGCATTTAATATGGAATTTTTTTTTTTCTTGACTTGGGTTTACTTTCTTAACTCAGTATATCAATCTGGTGAGTTTCTTTTACACTTTGGTGATTTATTTGTTAAAAGAACCATGTCACTGATTGTCTGTCGCAGCAAGAAGTCAACAACAGGATTATATCACAGATGGCGTGGCAAAATGTACGGACAGGTGCATTTGATGATTGGCTTCATAGTCGGGTATACAAGGGTTGTTGCGTTCTGTATTAGTGGAAAACAACTGCTGCACGTCTCCAAAAGTTATTGCCGCTTCCTCTGGAGATGGTCCTTCAACTCGCCAATGCTGTTTGTCATGGAGTGGTGGCTTTACGAAATTACGGCATGAAACAGCGTGCAATTGCTCGGCAGTATGGCATCACTCAAGGTCAGGTGTCAAAGATCCTGAAACGAAATGCTCAGAGGGGTGTCCCTACTCCAATACCGAGGCCAGGACGTCCCACAGAACCACAAGGAGGGATGATCGCCAGCTGCACCGGTTAGTCCGCAATGGCCGTACCAAGTCAGCTATTCGTCTAAGGGCTGAGTGGCAGCAACTGACAAATGTGCCTGTATCCAGAAGGCTAGTCAACCAACGACTGGTTCAAGCAGGCTATCGTGCCAGGCGTCCCCTGAGAAAGCCACGCCTGACCAGACAACACCACCAGCGCCGATTGCAGTGGGCCAGAGAGCACCGTCAATGGCAGCCAGGACACTGGAATCACGTGATCTTCAGTGACGAGTCTAGATTTCTGGTCTATCGTCAAGATGGCTGCGTCCGAGTGCGCAGACAAGTGCATGAAGCCTACAACAAAGATTGTATAGTGCCAAGAGTCCAAGCTGGAGGTGGTGGGGTGACCGTTTGGGCTGCTTTTCATGCAGGGGGCAAAACTGACCTGGTTGTTCTGAATGGAAACCTGAACCAATTCAAGTACAGGGCCATTCTGGAAGAAACATTGCTTCCATTTGCTCGTGCAGCCTTTCGAGGAAACTTTGTCTTCCAAGATGACAATGCACGGCCTCATCGTGCTCGCATAATCCAACACTTTCTTGCTGACCGTGGTGTAGAGTATATCGAGTGGCCTGCCATGTCCCCGGATATGAATCCGATAGAGAACTTGTGGGCAGAATTAACGCATCAAATCAACCACTTGGACCAGCAGCCGACCTCTGTGCGTGAATTGCAGCAGGCTATTGTCACTGCATGGCAAGCGATTCCTGTCCAAACCTTGGCAAATCTCGTGAACAGCATACCTCAACGTGTACGTGCTCTCCTGAATGCTCGTGGGGTTACACGAAGTACTGAACTGTAATTTTACTGTCCGTAATCCCAGTCGTAATTTAACTTTTGTTTTTGTTAAAAAATTTTTTGGCTAATGTGCAAAATAAAGAGATACTTCTGGAAAACGTACAGAAGTTTAACACAGTACTGTCCGTGAATTGAGTTCGATATCAGTTTTCATCACTTTCAAGGATCAATTTATTTGTTTCGAAATGTCAAATGTGGTTTTTGTTTCTTTTAAAGGTCACATTAAAAAAATCTAGAATAATTTCAACATAATTCCAATTAACTTTTGGTTCTAAGACATCTTGAAAAGTAAGTTCACCCCCACAAAAAAAATATTCCATATTAAATGCCAAGTATATATATATATATATATATATATATATATATATATATATATATACATACATATATATATATATATATATATATATATATATACACAAAGAATTAAGTTAAGCACCCCCCCCCCCGTTTTTTTTACAACCTCGCACATTACAAGTTTGTTGTCGTCAAAACAGTGTAATATACCCATGATATTGCTATATTTTCTGGAGAAGTGATATTATGGTCACATAAAAACATAACAATCATGCCGTTTTCAATATTTTATTCTGAATAATTTAAGGTGAAATTTTTTGGGAATTTTAGGCATATTTTCACCTCAATTTAAGTATGGAGCTATAGGTCCATCACGGACAGTGTGGATGACGTTTATGTTTTCTAACGTACAGTCATTGTTCTGAGAAGACCTCTAGCGATCTTTGCGTCAATAACGTGTGTAGGACCCACGTGATCGGATCACTGACTCAACCAATCACTTTTTTTCACTTTGATCACTCAATTTCATCAATGGATAATTGCTAATGTCATACCAATCATTATTTGATCTCACATACCTTAGAATATATGCCAATGTATACATATACACAAAGAATATATATTAGGGGGTGCTTACCTTAATTCGTTGTGTAGGGGTGCTTAACTTAATTCTTTGTGTATATATATATATACATACATATATATATATATATATATATATATATATATATATATATATATATATCTATCTATCTATCTATCTATCTATATATATATATATATATATATATATATATATATATATATATATATATATATATATATATATATATATATATATATATATATATATATATATATATATATATATATATTCTTTGTCGTGTTCCTGCCGATTAAAATCTCTCCAAGGAACGAATAGCCAAACAAGCTGTTACTCCAAAGCGTACATCAAATGTGGCGGAGTTAATACACGTGGGGGGTGGGGGGCGGAGGGGAATGAGGATGAGGACGCTGAAGAGCGCTTACCTGCACAGATCCCAACGGCAGTCCTCAAACCTGCGAAAATAACTCAAACCGAGGCGAGATTAAAATGTACAAAAATGCCAGCTTTATTAAATGAAATGCTGGTAATACAAAATAAAACACGTGATAAATTGAATTCCTAAATGGGTCGTCCTCACAAACAGACTTGAAAACAGATGAAAGGGAAGGATAACTGAAAATAATTGTGTGTGAGTGCACTTAACTCGACTTGACCGGTGCGTCTCATCTGAACTCTTCCAGGCCCCGGGTGCACAGTCTCAACGCAGCTCTGGTGTTGGTTCGAACCGCCTGGTAGTTGGCAGGAACCGCCCGTTCCCGCGTAGCAGGCCTCACCGTTCGTCCCGAATCGCAGGCGTGCAGCTTGCGTGTCCAGCCGCGCCGGTAAAACCGCAACTCTCCGTCCCCGCTCTGCCTTTTGCCTCTGCACATCCACCAGCCCGCTGCCGGAACACGGCTGCTTGTGATTAATCCTCCCTGGGCACTATCACTTTTGGAACGAGAGGCGCAAGAGGGAATGTTCGCCCTCAATGCCCAGACGCCCGACGAACAGGGTAACGAAGAGAAGATGCTGGCCAGACTCAAAACTGAAAAGGAGGGGAGCACTCACGACTGATCGCTATGGAGCACTCACGACACTCACGACACTTCAGGAGCACTCACGACCGATCGCTATGGAATCCAAAAAACAAGCAGGAATAGCTCAGCCACTCCAACTATTTTTACACCCCGCTCTCTAACGTCATCGGTCATGCTTTACCAATCAGTGAGTCCCTTCTTACTCATCCTTCCCTGTCAATCAAGAGCCCTGTCAATCACGGCTCCTCAGGGCGTGTCTCCATGGATATTTCGTCCTATGCGCCCTTTTCAGTCGGGGTAATCAGCCCAAGTTCATCATCTGGGTTTCCGGTTAGTTTTATTATTAATTAGTGGCATTGAATGCGTGATTCTAACTCGTGTATAATGCGGTGCCATAAGAGACAAAGGGATAATCACAGAGGGTACAACGTACAAGGGATAATTTACCCTTTTTCCCTCAGCTAGTTAACATGCCCCGCCCCCTCGCAATGGGGACAAATATACAAGCTTAATCCGAACACACGGTCGACACAAGTACTTATTACATCAGGGTTTCTACATGACATTCGGAGCACCTATCTCTACAAATCTACGTATCCCTACCCCCCACAAACATAACAACATATATATATATAAAAAAATGCCACAATCCTGGACGGGTCGCCACTCCAACAAATAATACTCGAATGGCTCATTCATCCCAGTCAACTGGTCCTCATTTTGCTGACCTAAGAAGGATGACAAGCTGAGTCAACCCACCTGGTGTTAATTCAACAGCATAAAGAGGCTTGAACTCAGGAATACATATGTGTGTATTCAAACACATGAAATTTTTCTCTAAAATAAGTTGAAATTGACAGTATTTGGTCTCCACAATTCTTTATTTCACTGTTAATATTACAGAACCTTTGTTTTTGATTCAGAACTTAATATATCATTTTAAATCAGGAAATAAAAAGGAAATGGCATTGACAAAATTATTGACACCCCAGACTTAATATTTGGTAGCACAGACTTTGGACATAATAACTGTAGTCAAGCGCTTCCTACAGCCAGGAATGAGCTTCCTTCCTACACCTCTCTGCTGACAGTTTGGCCCAGTCGTCTTGTGCAAACTGCTCCAGTTCTCCCAGATTTGAAGGGTGCCTTCTCCCAACTGCTATTTTCAGATCTCTCCACAGGTGTTCAATGGTATTTCGATCTGGACTTGTTGGCCACTTCAGCAAAGTCCACATTTTGTCTTGAACCATTCCTGGGTGCTTTTTGAAGTGTGTTGTGGTCATTCTCCTGTTGCAAGACCCATGACCTTCGACAGAGGCCCAGCTTTCTGACACTGGGTTGAACATTGTGCTCCAAAATGCCTTGGTAACCTTCTGATTTCATGATGCCATGCACACATTCAAGGCACCCAGTGCCAGAGGCAGCACAGCAACCCCAAAACATCACTGAACCTCCTCCATGTTTGACTGTAGGGAAGGTGTTGTTTTCTTTGAAGGCTTCATTTGTTTTTCTGTAAACATAGAGATGATGTACTTTACCAAAAAGCTCTAATTTGGTCTCATCTGTCCACAAGACATTCTCCCAGCCGGATTTTGGCTTGTTCAGGTGTGTTTTGGAAAACTCCAGGCGGTCTTTATTTTGTCTCTCTCTCAGCAGTGGGGCCCTCCTGGGTCTCCTATCATAGAACCCCCTTTCATTCAGTTGGCAAAGTATGGTGCAATTTGAAACTGTCGTACCTTGTGTTTGAAGGTCAGCTTGAATCTGTTTGGCATTTGATTGAGGTGCTTTCTCCACCATTTGAACAATCCTTCGCTGCAATCCTTGATCAACTTTTCACTTGCGGACACGTCTAGGAAGGTTGGCTACAGTGCCATGTGCCTTAAACTTCGTGATAACATTGCGTACGGTGGACACAGGAACATCAAGGTCTCTGGAGATGGACTTGCAGCCTTGAGATTGTCTATAATTGGCTACAGTCTTGTCTGACCTCCCCAGACAATTCTCTGGTTGTCTTTCTTTTTTCCATTCTCATTGCGGTACACACAGTGACACAAAACAGCAGAATCACTCATTTTCTCCATTCACACTGGTTGAATGAGTGATTTTTATATTGCAGGCACCTGTAACTCACCACGGGTGAGCTCAATTCCAAAGTAAAGGAGAATCACCTGCTTGAATGCTAATTATTTCTAACAACTTCGAAAGGTGCCAATAATATTGTCCGGACCATTTTAGGATTTCTGTGTGAAATAAGCTAAGATTTAGTATTTTTTTCCGCTTTTTTGTTTTGTTCCACTGGAAACCAACGAAATACATATGTGCATACCAAAATATTTTGTCATTTCAACAATTTTCTGGAAGAAATGGTGTATTATTTGAAAAAAGTGCAAGGGTGCCAATATTTTTGGCCACAACAGCATATATACAGTCATGTGAAAAAGTAAGTACACCCCATGTAAAATTTTGACTTTTTCAACATATTTCCACATACAGCTATTTGATCCTCATTTCAACAATATTGATAGATAAAGGTGATATAATACAACAAATATCATGAAACATTTACATTTTGTAGTCCATCGTATAATTTAAATAAACATAAATGCAAATTTCGCATGTGGAAAAAGTAAGTACACCCTTGGCTCCAATGGGTGGTATTGTCCCCTTTGGCAGAAACAACCTCAAGTAGGCGTTTCTTATAACTGTCTACCAGCCTCTGACATCGACTGGGAGAAATTTTTGCCCACTCCTCCATGCAGAATTCTTTCAGCTGTGCGATGTTTGAGGGGTTTCTTGCATGCACAGCTCGTTTCAAATCCCCCCACAACATCTCGATGGGATTTAGATCCGGGCTTTGACTTGGCCATTCCAGAACCCTCCATTTCATTCTTTTCAGCCATTCCTTGGTGGATTTACTGGTATGTTTAGGGTCATTGTCATGTTGCAAGGTCCACCCTCGGTTGAGCTTCAACGTCCCGACAGATGGCCTCACATTATCCTCAAGCACCCTCTGGTACAATGAAGAATTCATAGTGGATTCTATGATGGTGAGCTGCCCAGGCCCTGATGCAGCAAAGCTGCCCAAAACCATAATATTTCCACCACCATGCTTTGCAGTTGGTATCAGGTTCTTGTGGTCAAATGCTGTCTTTGGTTTTCACCAAACATGTCTTCTGGTACTGTGGCCAAATAGCTCTACCTTTGACTCATCTGTCCAGAGCACATTGTTCCAGAAGTGCTGGTCTTTGCCGCGGTGTTCATTGGCAAACTTTAGTCTTGCCCTGATGTTCTTTCTGGACAGCAAAAGTTTCCTCCTGGCACACCTCCCACGGAGATCAAATTTGTGCAGCCTCTTTCTTATGGTAGAATCGTGCACTTTGACATCAACAGTGGCAAGAGCTACCTGAAGGTCCCGTGATGACATTCTGGGGTTCTTTGAGACTTCTTTCAGCATCTTGCGGTCTGCTTTCGGGCTGAACTTGCTGGGGCGGCCTGGCCTGAACAAGTTGGCAGTTGTTTGGAATCTTCTCCACTTGTTGATGATCTTCCAGACAGTCGAATGATTGATTTCAAATTGTTTGGAGATCTTTTTAAATCGCTTCCCAGACTCGAAGGCATCTATAGCCTTCTTTCTGAAGGCCTCAGAGAGCTATTTTGATCTAGGCATGGTGACGCCGCACACTTCAACAACAAAGAGCAAACCAAACGAAATGTCTGAGGTTTAAATAAGACAGGTTCCTCCAAGATCCTCTCTAACGATGTTCTAATCATTTGCACCTGAGCTGGTGCACCTGATTCTAATTTTAGGTATTTGAAGTTGTGATAAATTTAGGGGTGTACTTACTTTTCCCACATGCGAAATTTGCATTTATGTTTATTTAAATTATACAATGGACTACAAAATGTAAATGGTTCATGATATTTGTTATATTATATCACCTTTATCTTTCAATATTGTTGAAATGAAGATCAAATAGCTGTATGTTGAAATATGTTGAAAAAGTCAAAACTTTACATGGGGTGTACTTACTTTTTCACATGACTGTATAAACATTATATATATATGTATATATATATATATATATATATATATATATATATATATATATATATATATATATATATATATATATATATATATATATATATATATATATATATAATTCCAGAGCAATCTCTGTGTGTGTGTGTGTCTGTCTGTATGCGACCGCTGTTTCTCGACAACTACCTGTCCGATATACTTGAAACTTGCCAGGTATATTGCTGGGGACCCGAGGATGTGCCTTTTCAAGGTTTGAAATTAATCGGACAAGTGGTTCCCAAGGTATGGTCACCGTACTCGCAAGCCGTTCGCTTTGGCTTTGCGAATGGACCAAACCATTTCATGTAAATAGAGGGGGGGGGGGGGGGTTCTGTGGTCGTTACTGCCACGTGGTTTCAAAGTTTTTTTTTGTTGTTGTTGTTTGCACGCATGTTTTTTTGCACGCACGTACGGGCAAGCACGTACGTGCGGGCACGCCCTAGTATATATATATATATATATATATATATATATTGTTGCGGTTTTGAGAACCCACACTCTTGTAAATATGACATTAAAGAGTTAAAGGTTGCACCCCATAGTTAGGCCACAAGCAACACGTAGGCCACCATATGACTTCAGTTATTTCATTAATATGTGTTTAGATAAGGCCGTGTTTCCAATAGTTGAATCTGCGTTGTGTCAATCAAATAAGAAGTAGGCCCATTCCGTCCATTTTGAAAGCCTCCCTCTCCAAGCGACGCCATTACGCGCCTTCCAGTCTGCCCCATGGCTCTCCCAAATTGTTACGCGCCTCGGCCAGCAGCAGCAGCCTTAGCTGCTCACAACCTCCAGGCTCCAGCCTGGCTCTGGTCCTGGCTCCGGTCCAAGCTCTGATCCAGCGGACGAAACCCGGCAGGCAGCTCCGCGTGTAGTTGGAACGCGATCGGACTATTATATAGCGGGGGGAAGCTGGTGTCCTATGGCGTATATAATAAATGCACACTCGTGCCAAACGCCCCCTCTCTCCAAGGTCCTTTCGCACAGCTAGTAAGGGAAACATATGAAAATCTGTTAACTAAATTGTTACCAAAAAATTTCTTCACCAATATGTTTGTAAAGGTGTGTAATAACATGTGTTAAAATGTTGAAGGTCAACTCCCGTGGGAAACCCAGAAAAAAAGCTGTTGAATTCGGGTACCGAAAAATTATTTTCGAGAATTTTTATTTTTTAAATCGGCCCTTAAGTAACTTATGAGGGGTCAAATAAGGGTTTTTCATGATTCTGAGTTGATTGTTAACATTTATATTTCACCACAGACACTCCTTTGTGGAAAAATAATTTCTAAATATATCTCATTTTCTACTTTGCAGGACATGGAGTCTAGCAATATGGATGAAGACGTTACTCCACCTGTGCTCAATTGCTTCATCTGTGCACGCTCGGATACACCAGCTGAAAGGCTCATACAGGCAACTCCAAAGGGATACTCAACTTTATTGAAACAAGCAGAAACTGTCGAAAATGTTACTGTTGTGGAACGTATGAAGGAGGCTCAAAAGGAAGGAAAACTGAGGTACCACCAGAAGTGTAAAAATGATCTGTACAACAACTTTGTTGCAACCACCAAGAAGTCAGCTCAAGCATCAAAGGCAGAGAAAGAGTCATCAAAGTTGAAGAGAAGACGCACTACTTGTGAGTTCAGTTCATCAACTGGCTGCAGTTCTAGAAGATCACAGTCAGTTGACCTCCTGTATAAGGATGTATGCATTCTTTGCAACCAACCAGCCCAGCTCTACAAAAATAATCCAGCACAAGCTAGAAAGAAATACAGAGTGCCAGATAATTTGACTGCAGATACACTGAAGGCAAGCTTGCTGAAGACAGCACGGAGTCGCGGGGATGACTGGGGCACTGAAGTCACTGAAGTCACTGGACGCCTGGAAGGGATCAACGACTTGGTAGCAGAAGAAACACTGTACCATTTGCGATGCAAACTTATGTTTGCGAGAGGTGACAGTTTGTCCAAGACTGATGAGGAAGGAAAAAGGAAGAGAGGACAGAGGAGTATTGATGAGGAGCGAGAGGCAGTTTTTATTGAATTCTGCGAATGGTTAGACTCAGAATTAGAGCATGGGGTAATGAACATGGACCAAGTCCATGAAAAGCTGCAGGAGTTTGATCAGTCACCAGAGAAGAGCCTTTCTTATTCAAAGCATTGGCTAAAGATAAAACTTCTAGAGAAATACAAAGACACCTTGTATTTCACAACACAGGAAAGAAGGGCAGATGTACTCTGTCTCAAAGATGGCACCAACAATATTCTGCGAGAGCATCATGCTAATCTTGACCACGGAGATGAGAAGACTCAGATCATAAAGACAGCACTCAAGTTCATATCCAATGATATTGCCTTGATTGATTTAGGTCCAAAGTCATACCCCACCACACACAGTATGACTGACATCGATAGTCAGCTGACACTTGTTCCTGCAAGCCTTCAGATGTTCTTGAGACCGATTGTCAAGACAGACGAAAGAGTTGCCGTTTGGGGGCAGAATTTTATTAAGGCCTGTCGACCTCGGTCTGGAGTATTGCCACACCAAATGGGGCTTGCCATACAACTTGATCATAGATTTGGGTCAAAATGGATGCTCAACAAGTTCCACCGGCTGGGATACACTGAGTCTTACACGGAGACACAAAACTACAAATACTGCTTCCTTAATAGTAGGAGTGGAGATGATGTTCCAGATACTTCTGGCACTCTTGACACCATTGTGGAGGAAACCGATGAACAGATCAATGATGAGGTTGCGGTTGATGCTGCGCTTGAGGATCAATCAGTGATGACAGCCAAAGTGCCAGCCAGTGAAAGTGAATTGTTAAGTAATGATCAGGTGGTCTTTATGGAGGTTGGGGAAACAAACAATGCAGTCACTCAGTTTGTTGGAGACAATATAGATTTAAACATTGTCTCTATTCACGGAAACACTCCCTTTCACTCAATGGGTTGGATCAAAGTCACCTCTCCGGCACCACCTTTGCCAGATCCACAGACAACAGCAGCTTTCCCCCGGGTGAAGTTGAAGGCACTCGACAAAGCTAAGATCCTGAGAGGAACTGAAGTAAAGATTATTCCATTTACGAACAGGAAACAGATAGGAACGAACGCGATCATGTTTCTCCCCCTCGCTGACCTTTCCTCCTCCCTGGCTCATGATCAGCCACTCCTCACTCCAGGTGACACACTCTGGGCAGCGGGGTGGGTGATCAAAGCCAACGATCCTGAGTTCCCACACTCCAACTGGAATGGCTGGATGAAGAGAATCCATGCTAATGATGCAAAGCAGAGCACACAGATCAAGTTCCTCCCAGTTATTGAAGGAGACCCTAATGACCTCAACACCATCTTCACCACTCTGAAAGAGTGCATACGGCGCGCTGGGGTCGCTATAGTGACCTTTGATCTTCCGATTTGGCTGAAGGCTGTGAATATAATAAAGCAGGCAAATCTACCCGTCATTCCAAGGTTGGGTGGTTTTCACCTGCTGAAGTCTTATCTTGGATCAATGGGTAACATCATGGAAGATTCTGGACTACTAGATGTGATCCAGTTGATCTATCCTGGAAGTACAACAGCCAACCACATCATGGATGAACCGGCGATGCAGCTGCAAGAAGAATGGGGTCACGTGCATCTCGGCCTGTGGAGTCTGTAATGGCATTACATGCAGAAACTGCAGTCATGATGTTGTTGAGTCTGAAGAAGACATAGACAATGACTGTTGAAACTTCTGACATTGTGAATGAGAAATAACTCTTGAGTATTATATATGTATGTGAAATAAAAGCTACTTTGTGTGTAAATGTAAAAGTGAAAATATAAATGTTAACAATCAACTCAGAATCATGAAAAACCCTTATTTGACCCCTCATAAGTTACTTAAGGGCCGATAAAAAAAAAAAAAATTCTCGAAAATAATTTTTCGCTACCCGAATTCAACAGCTTTTTTTCTGGGTTTCCCACGGGAGTTGAACTTCAACATTTTAACACATGTTATTACACACCTTTACAAACATATTGGTGAAGAAATTTTTTGGTAACAATTTAGTTAACAGACTTGTGAAATATCTCATAAAATGCCCTTACTAAGCGCGTTTCCCAGTAAGTCCTCTACAATGCCAATCGTACGACGCTGTCTTGGACAGTTCTCTCATCAAGCGCGCCGTATATCTCTTCACAAAGGTGCGCTCTCCCGATAAGTCCTCCTTTAATAAGGTCCTCCTTTAATCAGCGCCACTGCATCAGTCCTTTCACAAGTGTGCACTCCGTATCAGTCCTGTAAAAGGGCTTTTCGTTCGCCCTTTTATAACTCAACCAAGCGATCGCTCCGCGAGCCCCAAAGCCACGCCTGTCGGCGATGTCACTTCAGCCCTGGTTGGTTGGGGCTTGCTTACCGGCCCCGCCTTTGACGGCTGGGTGACGTGGCCACACCTTCTTCCTGGCGTTCCGCCCCCTTTCTCGGGCCTTACCTCGTGGCTTATGGTGGCGTTTGGGCGGAAGCCCAGCGAGGTTGTGAGCAGCTAAGGCTGCTGCTGCTGGCCGAGGCGCGTACCAATTTGGGAGGGCCATGGGGCAGACTGGAGGGCGCGTAATGGCGTCGCTTGGAGAGGGAGGCTTTCAAAATGGACGGAATGGGCCTACTTCTTATTTGATTGACACAACGCAGATTCAACTATTGGAAACACGGCCTTATCTAAACACATATTAATGAAATAACTGAAGTCCTATGGTGGCCTACGTGTTGCTTGTGGCCTAACTATGGGGTGCAACCTTTAACCCTTTAATGTCATATTTACAAGAGTGTGGGTTCTCAAAACCGCAACAATATATATATATATATATATATATATATATATATATATATATATATATATATATATATATATATATATATATATATATATATATATATATATATACATACATATATATTTGGCCACGACAGTGTATGCATGATGTGTCCAAAGTATGACAGTTTCTGCTTTAGTGCATCAGTGCTTCTCATGTAGTGGTCTAATCTCTTCAACCACTGATTTGTTTGTTCGTCTTGCAATCCATGGAATTTTTATTATTCATCTCCAACACCACATTTCAAAACTGTCAATCTTCTTCCTTTCTATCTTTTCACTGTTCCCAACTCATAACCCTAAATTGCAACTGGAAATACCATATCATTGACCAGCTGCCTCTTGGTTTGTATTGTTACATCTTTGTATTTCCAGTTCTTTGTCTATCCTGACATTGCTGTACTCCCCTTGATCTATTTCCACATGATTGTCTCGCAATCTGAAGATGTCAATCTTCTCAGTTGACAAAATTTTATTCTTTTTTAGATTTATGTAAATAAAGACCAGATTTTTCACTTTACTACTTCACTACTGCAGCAATTTCATCAAGTCCTGTTTACTTTCTGCAAACATACCTTAGATTGTTGATACATCTTCCTCCAATCCAGACTCCATCCGCTATGTCTGTCATCAAGTTTGATTCCCTCATGTTGGACTCGCTATACAGAACGAACAAGCAAGAGGAGAGAATGCATCCCTGTCTGACTCCTTTTCCAATTCCAAACCAATCTGTCTCTCCATACTCTGTTCTTCCTATAGCTTCTTGTTTAGTGTACAATCTTTTTTATCAGACATATCAGTTGCGCTGACATCACCATTTCTCCCAGCATAATCCACATCAATTAATGATTAATATAATGTTCAACTTTGCTATCTATACCATAAGAGAGTCTGTGTGGTGTTATGGAAGTGGATACTTTGAGACCTCGTGCTTGTGTGTCACCATTTTTCTCAGAGATGGCTGAACGGATCTTTGTCCAACTTCCAGTGGTCCATCAGTGAGTGCTGGAGAGAGTCTTAGGCAAAACGTTTTTTTTTGCAAATTTTGAATATTTTTGGAATTGAATATTTAAATATTTTTAAGATTGCTCTATAGTGCCTCAGCCTTTGTAGCTCTGTGAAAGGTATTTCCCATACCTTAGTGGTTGTAGGGAAGTGTTTTAGCCCCCACCAAAAGAGACCAGGAAACACCGGACATCCCTTCTAGAAATCTATAAAACAGATAGACTTTTCTATGATATCCTTTTGCTTTTTCTATAATCCAGCTCAGATTTGCGATTTTTATCTCTAATACCTCTTCCTCTTTTGAAATTTGCTTGCTCAACAGTCATTTCTCACCTAATGACATCTTCTATTTTGTGTTGAATGCAAAATGATGTGCAACTTTCAATTTAGCTGCAATAATTTTTGTTATTGGTCGATTTGTTTTGGGTTTTTAAAAATATAATAATACAGAGGATTAGTTACATTTTTGTTTAATATAGTGCTTCAAAATGGATATCATGAGTAGTAGATGAAGTGCTCATTTCAAGCCTCTAGATGACAGCTGACACACGAACACTGAAGTTGTAAATGACTCAGCTGAGAACTGGAGTTGTTCTGGATATGATTTTCCTCTGATTTTATTTTCCAACTCCTGCAGTGTGTGTGAGTTGTTTCATAGACTTTAGCTTTGAGGGACATCCATATGTAGTAATCGGGAGGAGACAGGTAAGGGGGTAGGGAGGTCATGGATTGTTCATCTGTTGAGAAATGAGTCGATCACCCAGGAAATATCTCAAAAACTCCAAAGCACCATTCGGCATACGTGGTGGTACACCATCTTGCTGGAAGATGGCTGAATTCATAGTGATGTCTTGCTTCCTTCACAGAGCTGGAAGGAATCTTCTCTGCAACATGCGCACACTTCTATCTGCTTTGACTGTCACCTGTTTGGCTTCATTCTAAAAAAAAATGACCTATTATACCGCAACACCAGATAGCACCCCAAACTATGACTTTAACTACTGAAACTGGTTTCCATATGTTGTTGCGATTGGAGTTCTACTCAAAATCGCATGTTCTGTTTGTTCATAGGGCTGCTGAGATGCAAGTGGGCCTCATCACTCAAGTTGTTGTTGAGAAAATTCTAGTCTTATTAGATCTGCTGGGAAATGGCAGTGCAAAACTCCAACTTATCACTCTTATTTATTTCGGTCTGGTTCTGCAGTAACTGTGTCTCGTATGGACACAGTCTCAGATCATGGTGAACGATTCTGCCAATGGTCTTGTGAGAGGTTCCCACTCGCAGTACATGTCGTCATATCATCTTTTTCAGAGAAGCCTGCAAAACATACTGTTGTGGATTTGAGAATTGTGTTGTGTTTTTTTATTATCGTTGTAAGTGTAATGAAGCTTGTGTAAATATCACCCTCCGTGTTGTGTGTAAAGGTCAAAGGTCGTCCCTTAGTTAGGCCATATACAATCACGTAGCAAATCATAGATCTCCCTGTTCAGTAGTTATCTCCTTATTATGTATATTAGTTTAAGGCTTTGTCTTCCATTAATTGACACTCCATTGCACCGAATTCAAATAAGGTAGATTCCTTTCCAATCCCCTTTTGTCAGCTATTCCCCACTGCGTTTGCCGCTGCTGCTTTGGGGTTGCGGTTTTCGCCGCAAGACTCCATTAGCCACGAGGTAAACTCGGAGAAGAAGGGCATTGGCCGCCTATCGTCATCAGGGGTGGAGCAAAAGAGCCCGTGCCAGCCAACCGGCACTGCAGTGAGCGGCCCGGTAGGCGTGCCCTTGTAGCCCGCGGCTTGATCT
>NC_136266.1:174777388-174792388 GCF_964187855.1 Myxine glutinosa | reverse complement strand
AGAAGATTGTCATGGGGACCGAACGGCTAACCCCCGCTCTTGCAGGGAAAATGGCCTTTAAAATGCCTGTTGTGTGTGTGTGTGTGTGTGTGTGTGTGTGTGTGTGTGTGTGTGTGTGTGTGTGTATATATATATATATGTGTGTGTGTGTGTATATATATATATATATATATATATATATATATATATATATATATACATGTATATATAGATATATATATATATATATAGATATATATATATATATATATATATATATATATATATATATATATATATATATATATATATATGTATGTATATATATATATATATTGTTACGGAACCCAACGTCGGCCTCTGTTCCCCTTACCGAGGGGGGTTAATCCCCTCGTCTCTGACTGACCGACGGGGTCCCTGACGCTGCCCAGCTACCTCCGGAAAGGCAGGTGCACAGCCCCGTTCGTACCGCGGACAGATGTTAATTGCCGAGCGGTTTTAGCAACCGCGGCACTAACTATTGACAAAAACTAACCCGATTCCGAAACGTTGGCCAAATCGTGCCACAGGTATTCAATGAAGGAAATCACTAAGACGACACGGATGTGAAGAAGAAGCAGAACAAAGGTAGGAAATACTAATATGATTTATTTTCTACTATTTACACAATCAAAGAAACAAAGAAACCAAGGAAGAAGGAATAATAATAAAATAAAGACAGAAAGAATGGAAGGAGACAGTGCAAATATTAACTTATCTAAATAGGCTTAACTTATACCCAGGGACAAGACAAAAGACAGACTACAAGCACACTTACACGGGGGATGATGACAGGAATGGCAGGAGGTGGATGGCTGGAGGGAGAGGAAGGTTCAGCTGGACGCTGGCTGGGGCTTGATCCCGCACAGGACGTCGGCCTGGACCTCGACGGCCACCGATGCCACCGCAAACTGGTTCCCGCGTAGCAGCGAGTCGAAGCTGCATGGTGGAGTCAAAGCTGCTTGGTGGAGTCAACGCTGCTTGGTGGAGTCAACGCTGCTTGATGGAGTCAACGCTGCCTGGTGGAGTCAAAGCTGCGTGGTACTGCTCGCGGGGCTCTGTCACTTCCTTCCTCTGGACTCATCTGCCGCATCTCTCTCTCCCTCTTTTTCTGAGGCTTCCGCGCGCGCTTTTATAGTGCGCCTCCAGATCAACCCACGCCACACCCAAGCTGGTCTCTCACCGGTCCTGATTGGCGGGTCGGGGCTCGCTGGCTCCACCTTGTTATGACGATCGGCGGCTCCTCCCCTTCTTCTCCGATCTGACCGCGTGTTCAATGGAGGTTTTGCGGCGAAAACGACAAAGCAGCAGCGGCGAATGCAGAAAATCGCACGCCGAAAACCGCCCAATGCAGTTGGCCATTGATGACAAGGGGATGCGAAGGGAATCTACCTTATTTGAATTCGGTGCAATGGAGTGTCAATTAATGGAAGACAAAGCCTTAATCTAATACACATAATAAGGAGATAACTACTGAACAAGGAGATCTATGATTTGCTACGTGATTGTATATGGAATAACTACGGGAACGACCTTTGACCTTTATGCACAACAAATGGAGGAAGGAGGGTGATATTTACAACAATTTTATTACACTTACAACGATAATAAAAACTCCAACACCATTCTCAAATCCACAACACTGCACCCTCCTCCTCTTAGGCACGTCCCGGGCCTATTAAACTTTTACCTTTAGTGTGGCACGTAGGTGTAGTTCCCTCTACATTTAACCTGACCCTGAGTGTGACAGTTTTAAAACACAAATAAATATGTCCCGCTGCTGCATTGCACCCTATCTAACAGATTTACACCCACAGCTAACCGAATTGCAGAATTGTCTTCAAACTAAACACTTACGGTGGGGGCGCATTATGTACAATGACGCTACTTGTATTTACAAAACGCAACCCAGGACCTGCGATTGTTCTTTTGGGGGAGGGGGGGGGGGGGGGGGTGAGACAGCCTGTGTTGCATCGATGCACCAGAAAGCACCAAAACGCACCAAAGCACCATCAAGCACCAATCGGTGCACAGTCACCACAGTTCATAATAAAAATCCAACAAACCCCTGGTGCCGGTCTTCCTCTTCGGCTCCCTCTGCTGGCCATTGTCGTTCTTCCAGATGTTGTCTTTCTTCTTTGCTGGCGGCCTATTGGGACATAATAAACTGACATGCACAAAACGTGTCCACTGTTCTTTTTATTTATGGCCCACAGGGCCGACTTCATGTGTGGTTCACCTGTGTGGCATAGGTGCCATGTTACCAAGGTCTGCCAGCAAGATCTCGGGCCATCATGGCCGGTTCCAGCAGAGGGGCCATGCCCCAACCCGTGGGGTCCATAAGTGGTGCTCAGCCACAGACATGTGGTCCATAAGTGGTGCATCGATGCAGACAGCTGGTTCCGGGAGTTTCGGGCACACAATGGCGGACTCCCGCACGCTCCCCTCGGCGCCCAGTGGCGCACAGCCCTCGGGTGGGAGACAAGGGGGGGGGGGGGGAGAAGACAGGTGAGCGAGGGGCAAGGTCACAAGGGTACACATCAAACAAGGCAATGCAAGACGAGGTGCGTACGGAGAGCGAAGTGAGAAAGCTCGTCCCGACCGTACGTCACCCCCCCTGTTACCAACTCTACCCTTGCCCTTACCCCATATGTACACGAAACCAATCTACACATTTACAAATTCGTCACTACCGTCACGTCTTCCCCATATTTCCCTATTCCAAATTCATCCCCACAATCCCTCTTACCAAAATTTGCCGTCACCAACTCATCATCAATCCTCATAAGGAGGGAGAGATGGAACACAAAGCACAATGTCACACCCACGTCATGATGCGTCTCACATTTCAAACATTTGCACAAAAAGATAACAAAACATGGCATCGTGCGGAGTAGCGTCACCTCAGGTGAGTGGATGTAGATGGTGCGAGGAGATTCTTAATCCTAACTATCCTCGAAATAACTTTAATACACTTTACACTACCCGGGGTCTTTCCCTGCCAAACCATTGGCCGTCTTACTCTATGCGGTTTTAAGAACCAAATTCCCATTGACCAAACTGTGGTGCTTCCTCAATTTGGGGTCTCACTCCCCCGATTCAACTCCCTGTGCCTTTGCACAATTTCCGGGCTGAGTCGTGTAGCTCTCCCAGCAGGGCTACCCACCTGCACACCTCCACCACTGTAGTTGCCTCCGAGCTTACCTGCTCCTCACCCTACCTATCTAACTGGGGAAGGCCCTCTGGCACTCTCCCCACTCGGTGCCCTCTGGCACTGGGCTACCCGGGTCCGTCCTCCGGATCCTCGGGCCCCATCCACAACTCTACCGGCTCCCAGAGCCCACCTGCAGCCTCACCTGGCCGACATCCACACAGTGGTGGAGTGCCGAACCAACTACGCACACTAACAGGCCACATGCCCAGCCATTTCCACGTCACTAATGCACCCATCCAAACTCCATTCTTCCACACGCACCACAGATGCCAATATCCAACCACAATTTACCTGTACCCTCTACCTAATGCTTAAACTACCCTCCCGGGTATTCGTGATGGGGGTCCACTTTTCCCCCATTCACACCTTCGCACCATCCACTCCACTCCACAGTTTCCACCATACTCACTCCACACAATCCATTCCATACTCCATATATTCCATACTCCATGTATTCCACACAACCATTCCCCATACCTGTAGTTGCACACCTGTGCCATCACACCTGGTGCTTCCTGCACCCTCCTTCCTCCCAGGACCATTTGGTCAACACAACACACAATCACCATCACTCACTCATACACTGCTCCATACACCTGTTCAGTTGCACACCTGTGCAATCACAATTGTTCCTCACTCACTGCTCGATACACTTCCATGCTCAATACAACTCACAATCACCTTCTCACAATACACTTCTGGGTACACTTTTAAACACACACGGCATCATCTGACCTACCTGGTGCCCTGCTAAAACTCGCGCTTCCCCGTCGCCCCTTATATTATTGCGCTCCCTCGTCATTATCATCCAACTACCCTCTATATGTCCCCGACTACCTGTCCAAAGTCACTACTTAACCTTACCGTTACCTATGGTCATCTTCTCTAGATCCCTACACACTTTATCCTAACCGTCCCAGGCTAGTTTTCACTGCCAAACCCCATAGCTATTGCTCCTTTGCCCCCGTGTGAGAGATGGCAACGTTGCCATCCCACCACATCGGGCATATCTCACTACCAATTTTTCTCTCAAATTTCAGCCAATCAAAAATTTGCCAATCACTCTACCAATCATCTGCCAATCAGCAAATTTTTGCCAATCACAAATTTTGCTGTTCAAATTCACTACTGCTATCACCCTCACACATCTACTCACTTGAGCCTCTCGGTGCGCCAATTCGTTTCCAACGCCCGGCTTCGCACAGCCAAGCAATGAATGAGGGTGGTTTGTTTTGCTGGCGGTTGGATGCGTCCGGCATTCGGTGCAAGGAAGGGGGCTTACCCCGGGCCGAGATTCCATGCACCATCTCGGCGCGGAGCCGTTCGATGGCCCGATCTCGCCCTGCCGGGACGTCTCAACCACAAGGGGTTGCCGTGACGACCCTTCCTACCGGGCCGCCTGCTCCGCTGAGCGGAGCACAGATGCGACCGTTCAGAGCGCGGCCCGGCGTGGATCGCGTACGGCGGTTCTTTCGAAACCGCCGTGGTTACGATCCCCGCTGGTTCCCGCGGCTTACGCAAACCCCGGCACGAACCGAGGGCTCGCTTCAGCTACAAGTCGATCTCACCACTATCCCGTTTAGCGTCGATGCTCCACTTGCATGCTCAAACCCCGCATTCCGTCCTTGCTCACACATCCAGCTGTCTCCATGCTCTTCGTCATTGCACCTTCTCTTATACAACACCCAGGTGCACTCATAGACTTCGTCACACACCTGACCACCGCACACCTTAGCACACACTCGTCGTTCGCACACCTCACCAACACACCTCTTCGCGCCCACTCCTCGGTCACATCCCCGGTGACAACCACGGGTGTGCACTCACTTGCACACCCAATCACGTGCTTTACTACTAACTCCAGCGTGCATTCCCACACGCGCTCGACCATTCCAGGTGTGCATCCTCTCATTCCAGGTGTGCATCCTCCCTCACCTGCTACAACCAACTCGTGCTCCGTGTCACTCTCACTACTTTCACCACCACACTCGGTCGCGCATTCACCCTTACTCTTGACAGCGCACTCTGTAAGCATGCACTCCTCTGTTACACACCTTTCTCACGCATCCTCTTGCGCACACTCTCCCGTTACACCCTCCGTAACACTCACCACAGGTGTGCATTCTTCCGTAACATCCCCTGTAACACTCCCCACTACGCGCTTCCATGTGCCCCCCCGCACACGCGCTACGACCAACTCATTCTCGACGGCACACTCACTGCTCGGCGCGCTCTTTTTCCTCACACACCCCATAGTCGGACATCCTTGCACACCTCCTCCTTCACACTCTGTACCTGTCGTACACTTCACCAGCGGCCTCTCACGAACACCCGGGTCCAAACCAACCCCCAAGCCGACTGAATCTCCCCTCACACCATACACATTTCCGAGTATATCGCCACTCACCTTGGCACCTCGTCTCCGTTCCTCCTCCGCCACCTGCAAACTCTTTATTTGGTTAGCAAGCACACCATCACGATTTGAGCACCGACCTTGTACATATTCCATCACCTCCTCCTTTATCTCCTTCTTAGTTTCCCTCCGTCTCTTCTTAATTTCACTCACCCGCTCTTCCACTTCCTCCAATTTCTCCTTTACCTCCTTCATTTCCCGGTGCGCCCCCTCAATCTCTTCCTCTAATGCCACCTTGACCGTTTCTATATGCGTCCTCACCTCCCGGTCCTTTGTCTCCACTGCCTCTGTCACCTCGTCCAACCTCTTTGTCAACCCCTCATGTACCATCCGACATTCCCTCTTCGTCGCTATTAATTCATTTTTGATTTCTTTTTGTGTCGCTTTCAACCCTCCTAGTACCACAGTGTTCTTTTCCACCTGCTCCACTAGTTCCTTTTGTCCCACCGTCAGCTGTTCTACTCCCCTCGTCAACTCCTCTATGCTCCCTTGTAACTTTGCCGTACTAGTTCTCACCTCTTTCTCCATACGCTCCTCACCTCGCTTTACCTCCTCGTGTACCCCCGAGACCTCCTCGGCCACACCTCGTCTTATCTCCTCCCCCATCTCCTCCATTTCTTTAGTAGATGCCGCCCTCATCTGTTCCAATTAATTCCTCTGAGCATCCATTTTACCTTCCAACCCGATTTTCACCTCCTTTATCTGGTTCCCCATCTGTTTGATTTCCCGGGCGGATTGCTCCCCTATTTCCCGCAATTTGTCTTCCATCTTGTCTTCTAGCCCCGTTAACCCATTCTTCACCCCTTTTATCCCGTTGTCTAACCCCTCAAATTTATTGTCTAAACCCTCAAATGTATTGTCTAAACCCTCAAATGTATTGTCAAAACCCTCAAATTTATTGTCTAAATCCTCAAATTTAGCTTCCAGCCCCCCGATTTGATTTTTTAATCGCTCCCCCATTCTGTTTTCCAATCCTACAATTTGGCTTCCCATTGTTTTGGTCAATTCACACCTGCTCCCCCTTACCTCATCCCTTATTTCTTTCATTTCTCTGCTTCTTTTTTCGTTGTCACACTTCGACTCCGCCATATATTCACTGAACCGTGCCATGAACTGCGGCATATCAAAGCCCGCTGTTACAGCGGGCTCGGCTACCGCGCGCTTGTGCAAGGCGCCATTTTGTGTCTCCACAACCACGTGCGCGAGGGCGCCATCTTGTGCACCTGATACCCCCGCTACCACATCCTCATTGCTCTCCTCCTCCATATCCATTTCCCTGGGGTCCTGGGTCGACTCTAACCCCTCTAATTCCCCCACCGGCATCCGATCGCCTTGACCATCCATGGCACGATTTTAAATTTGGGATATTAAAAATAAAATCTCAGGCCACTCGTAATTTTGAGCGCGCTATTCGCGCTGCAGTTCCGAATCCGACACTGCTGACACCAATTGTTACGGAACCCAACGTCGGCCTCTGTTCCCCTTACCGAGGGGGGATTAATCCCCTCGTCTCTGACTGACCGACGGGGTCCCTGACGCTGCCCAGCTACCTCCGGAAAGGCAGGTGCACAGCCCCGTTCGTACCGCGGCCAGATGTTAATTGCCGAGCGGTTTTAGCAACCGTGGCACGAACTATTAACAGAAACTAACCCGATTCCGAAACGTTGGCCAAATCGTGCCACAGGTATTCAATGAAGGAAATCACTAAGATGACACGGATGTGAAGAAGAAGCAGAACAAAGGTAGGAAATACTAATATGATTTATTTACTACTATTTACACAATCAAAGAAACCAAGGAAGAAGGAAGAATAAGAAAATAAAGACAGAAAGAATGGAAGGAGACACAGTGCAAATATTAACTTATCTAAACAGGCTTAATATAACTTATACCCAGGGACAAGACAAAAGACAGACTACAAGCACACTTACACGGGAGATGATGACAGGAATGGCAGGAGGTGGATGGCTGGAGGGAGAGGAAGGTCCAGCTGGACGCTGGCTGGGGCTTGATCCTGCACGGGACGTCGGCCTGGACCTCGACGGCCACCGATGCCACCGCAAACTGGTTCCCACGTAGCAGCGAGTCGAAGCTGCATGGTGGAGTCAAAGCTGCTTGGTGGAGTCAACGCTGCCTGGTGGAGTCAAAGCTGCGTGGTACTGCTCGCGGGGCTCTGTCACTTCCTTCCTCTAGACTCATCTGCCGCATCTCTCTCTCCCACTTTTTCTGAGGCTTCCACGCGCGCTTTTATGGCGCGCCTCCAGATCAACCCGCGCCACGCCCGAGCTTGTCTCTCACCGGTCCTGATTGGCGGGTCGGGGCTCGCTGGCTCCACCTTGTTATGACGATCGGCGGCTCCTCCCCCTTCTTCTCCGATCTGACCACGTGTTCAATGGAGGTTTTGCGGCGAAAACCACAAAGCAGCAGCGGCGAATGCAGAAAACCGCACGCCAAAAACCGCCCAATGCAGTTGGCAATTGATGACAAAAGGGGACTGCGAAGGGAATCTACCTTATTTGAATTCGGTGCAATGGAGTGTCAATTAATGGAAGACAAAGCCTTAATCTAATACACATAAGAAGGAGATAACTGCTGAACAAGGAGATCTATGATTTGCTACGTGATTGTATATGGAATAACAACGGGAACGACCTTTGACCTTTATATACAACAAATGGAGGAAGGAGGGTGATATTTACAAGAATTTCATTACACTTACAACGATAATAAAAACTACAACACCATTCTCAAATCCACAACAATAGATAGATATATATATATATATATATATATATATATATGTATATATATATATATATATATATATATATATATATATTGTTGCGGATCTCGGTTTACGGCGCTCCCCTTACCGAGGGGGGTTTAATCCCCTCGTCTATTAAGCTGGCCGTCCGAGTCCTAGAAGATACCGCGCTCCTTCCGGTCGGAAGCAGAGCCATATTTCTGCCCGAGCCACGGACAAGATGGAATGTTGCCGAGCGGTTTAGCAATCCGAAGCTCGAGCGGTTAGCGGCAGTCTAAACCCGATTATAGCGGTTCCTATATCGTGCCACCAATATTCAATTGGGGACAGGACGCAAGCGTTCGGATGAGATGAACAAAAGTAAAGCAAGAACAAATATAATTTATTAATTATGTACAGGAAACCCGAAGAGGAAATGAAAGAAGGGATTATACAAGAAGAAGAAGAAGCAGTGACACAGGGCAGCCTTAAACAGTCTTATATTATCACACGCCCAGTACAGTACAAACACACTTACACGAATGGGGTGGAGGTGGTGGGAAGGAAGAGAAGGGTCCAAGCAGATGGTTCCAGGCTCCGGGTCCGCCGCGAATAACGGCAGGCAGCTTCGCGTGTCGTTGGCGCACGACCGGACCTTACATATGCGAGGGGCGGGGATGCTGCGTGCGTATAGCGTGCCGAACGCTCTCAAACCAAACGGCAGTTCGTATCAAACGATGGTTCCAAGCGATCCTCTGCGCAGTGTTCTTATCATCCGCCGTTTCTGCGCTGTTCTCTCAATCGCAACGGTCCCCTGCGCAGTTCTTCATCAATGGCCTCCCCTCGCGCATCTCTCGCATCTCTTTAGGTTTCACTCCTTCTCTCTCCCTGGCGCATCTCCTTTTTTTAAAGAGGGCTTGGCACTTGCGATTTTATAACCCGCTTAGAAATCAAGCCGCGCTTCATCGAGCCACGCCTATTAACGAGCTCACCTCAGCCCTGGTTGGCTGGTGGGGGCTTACCGGCCACGCCCTGGTGGTGAGTTGACGTGGCCACACCTCGTTCTTGCCGCCCCGCCCCCTTCTTCTCCAGGCCTGACCTCATGTTCAATGGCGGCTGAGCCAGGCAGCGAACGCTACTGGCAAGTCCAGGAACACAATTTGGAGGAAGGCTACGCCGCAATATGAGTTGACAAGGAGGCCTACTCTTATTTAATGAATACAACGCAGATTCAACTATTGGGAACAGATCCTTATCTGAAACACATACTAATGAAATAACTAAAGGAGAAGCCTATGGTGTGCTACGTGTTGCCCGTGGCCTAACTACAACTAGGGTGCGACCTTTGACCTTTCCACCAAAAATGGGAATATTTACAGGGGATTATTTATAAGGGAATATTGCAGATATTTACAAAGTGGAGGGTTCTAAAAACCACAACACTGCACCCTCATTACCTCCAGGGCCGTCCAGGCCCGACAGAACTTTAACTTAGTATGACACTCAGGTGTGGTAACCCTCTACTATTAACTTCACCCTGAGTGCGACATTTTAAAACAACTAAGTATGTCCCGCCTGCTGCGTTGCATTCTATCTAACAGATTCATGCCCACAGGATAACCGAATTGCGGAATTGTCTTCAAAACTAAACATTGACGGTGGGCAGCATTATTTACAAAGACACTACTTGGTATTTACATGCGAACCCAGGACCTGTCTTTTGGGAAACAAAAAGAAGATCTTTTGAAAAGAGGAAAGGCATGCACTGCACTGCACCGATACCACCAGCACGAAAATGCACAAAAAGCACCAAAATGCACAAAAAGCACCAAAAGCACCATCCGATGCACAGTCATCACAGTTCAATAAACGATGCCTTGTGACATCTTCTCTGGTGGGCCAATGGCTGCTGGGCTGATGGTTCTGGGTGACTTCTTTGCTGGCGGCCTATTTGAAAGCTAAAAAAGGCACAAAACCACGTCCACTTTTTAAATTAGGGCCAGCAGGGGCCAACTAAAGGTGGTTCACCTGCTTGGCATAGGTGCCACCGTGACCGTGGTCTGCAACAAGATTCCCAGCAGCGATGCCAGGCCCCAAAACGTGGGGTCCATGAGTGGTGCTCGGCCACAGACATGTGGTCCATATGGTTGTGCTCGGCCACAACAACGTGCGGTCCATAAGTGTGGTACCAGACCAGGCAGGCAGCAGCGAGGGTGCGGGCACACAACTGCGGGCACCTGCACACTTTCCCCTCGGCACACAAAGACCACGATCCATGAGCGGGGAAGGAAGACAAAGCAGGGTTAGAGGGGTGCAAGGGCGCAAGGGTACACATCAACACAAGGTAATGCAGAGGTGAGGTGCACAGGAAAGCGACCCGAGAAAGCTCGTCCCTACCGTACGTCCCCCCCTGTCACCTTATCTACCCTTGCCCTTACCCCGTATTTACACAATTTACAAATCCGTCGCTAACGTCCTGTCTTCCCCATATCTTCCCTAATTCCAAATTCGTCCACAATCCCTCAAACCAAATTTGCCCTAAAGCCCAATTTCTCATCAATCCCTCCAAAGGAGGAAGAGATGGAACATAACAAGCACAATGTCACCCCCACGTCATGATGCGTCTTACATACCAGACACTTGCAAACACTGGTGGTGTGGAGTCCTGTCACCTTGGTGAGTGGATGCAGATGGTGCGAAGAGACTTTCAATCCTAACTATACTCTAAATGACATTAACACTCTTTACACTACCCGGGGTCTTTCCCTGCCAAACCATTGGCCATCTTACACTATGTGGTTCTAAGAACCGAACTCCCATTGAACAAACTGTGGTGCTCACCAATTTGGGGTCTCACTCCCCCGATTCTACTCCCGGTGCCCTCGCTCAATTTCCGGGCTGGGTCGTGTGGCGCTCCCAGCAGGTCCGCACACCTGCACACCTCCGCCACTGCAGTTGTCTCCCGAGCTTACCTACTCCTTACCCTAACCTACCTGGGGAAGGCCCTCTGGCGCTCTCACCCCCTACCGCCCTCTCTGGCGTCGGGCTACCCGGGTCCGTCTTCCGGATCTGCTGGCCCCATTGAACTCTACTGGCTCCCAGAGCCTACCTGCGGCCTCACCTGGCCGACAGACTAACAGTGGCGGAGTGCCCATTCAATCACACACACTAACAGGCCACACGCCCAGCCAATTTACTCTACTAATGCACCCAACACAACACTCCTGTGCAACTACCCACGCCACAGATGCCAATATCCAACTACAATTTACCTACTCCCTCTACCTACGTTTAAACTACACTGCCCGGGTACTCGTGAAGGGGTCCATCCTTCCCCATCCACTCCTTTTGCACCAACCACTCCACTCCACGTATTCCACACTACCCCCACTGCACACCATCCATTCCATACTCCATTTACTCCATGCTCCATTCACTCCAGACCATCTATTCCATACAACCATTCTTCATTCACCTGTACTTTCACTTGCACACCTTGTGCCCACACACACCTGGTGGCACCTGCACACCTGGTGGCACCTGCACACCTGGTGGCACTTGCACCCTCCTTCCCTCCAGGACCATTCACTCAATACAATACACTCAACTCAATGCACATCATGCCCATCATCATGCTCACCACAAAGAACTTCCATACCAATTCCTCATTTCCATCATCCTCTCTACAAACACACTGCATCATCTGATCTACCTGGTTTTCCCTCTAACTTAGTGCTTCCCGTCTTCCCTTATACTATTGCACATCCCTCGTCGTTATTATCCAACTAATCACTCTACGTCCCCTCTACAGGTATGATGTCGCTACTTAAATCTACAGTTACCTATGGTCATCTTTCTAAATCCCTATACATTATCCAACCCCTCCCTGGCTAGGTTTTCACCGCCATACCCCATAAAACTATAGCTCCTTTGCTCCCGATGGATGTGAGGGATGGTAGAGCTACCATCCCTCCACATCACCATATACCATTTGCCATCATCACTATCACTATCCGGTCCACTATACTTAGAGCCTCTCGGTACGTCATTACATTTTCACAGCTCGGCTTCGAAAAGCCGAGCAATGAATACGGGTGGTTTGGTCTCCTGCAGGTTGAGTCCGTCCGGCATTCGGTTCAGGGGAGGAGATTTCGTCGGGCCAAGGCTCCAAGCACCATCCCGGCGCAAGGCCCTGCGCTCCCCAGCGCGATGGCCCAGCCCTGCCCGGGTGGAGCGCCGCCACCACAAGGGGCGCCGTTCCGACCCCTCCTACCTCCCCTCGAACTGTGCCGGTCGCTTTGCCTGGCAAAGCGCGGATTCGACCGTGCAGGGCGGGGCCCGGCCCGAATCGTGCACGGCGCTCCGAAGAGGAGCGACGCGACACCGATCTCCGCCGGCTCCCGCAGCACACACCGCCCGGCACGGACCGGGAGCTCGCATCGGCTAAACGTCGGTCTGAACGCTGTCCCGGTTAACATCGATGCCTTACTCGCATGCTCACATCCATAGGCGACTCTTTCCATACTCACAAATTCTCGCGCGCCAACGCCTTTCGTACATCCCGTACATTCCCCTCGCGCATCCATTCTCCTCACATACTCTGTTATCACGCACACCTCCGTTCCACACCTCTCCTCCGTTACGTCCTCCATAACGCTCCCGGGTGTGCACTCCTGCACATACCCACTCACGCGCTCCGATGTGCCCTCCCGCACACCCACCACAACCAACTCACTCTCTGCATTACACTCATCACACATACACTCCGATGTGCATTCTCCCTCGCTCTCGGTTTCACTTCCATACTTTGTAACACACTCACTCTTCGACGCACACTTTTTCCTCACACACGTGCCATTTTCTCTCACACAGTGCACCACGGACCACCCACAAACGCCCGCGGTATGCTGGGATCCCAAGCGCGTGAAAATTATTTTGGCACCAAACACAGCCCGACTCACCTGGGCGCTTCCTCTTCTTCGTTCCTCCACCACCTGCAAACTTTTCATCTGGTTAATAATCACAGCATCACGATGCGAATCCAGACGAATGCATTATCCATCTCTCCCTTCGCTAATGCCTCTATGCTTGCCGTCTCTCCAGACCCAATTTCCACTACTATTTGTTCGGTTTTAATTTCTTTTTCCTTTCCCTCGACGACCGCTGGCTCTATTAAAATTTTCTTTTCTACTTCGGCAGTCGTCGGCTTCCCCATACCCCGGGTCGCGATCTCTACCCCGGTCCACCTGGCTGTGCCTTGCTCCAACTTGCTTCTCCTGTGCTCCTCACACCGCGCTACCTCGTCGCGTACCCCCGCAACCTTTCCACCCGATCTGCGATCAATGCTCTTCCCACATTCTTTTATCTGGCCACCTATTTCATTTCTAACCCCTTCAAGTAGATTTACAATCTCAGTTTGTATGACTGCCTGCAGCTGCGCCATGAGGGCTTGCATATCTATCCTTCCCGCTTGCGCAGAGGGCGCGGCCCTCATCGCCATGTGCGAGGCGCCGCCATCTTGTGTGCCTGCAACCCCCGCTACCGCACCTTCTTTGCTTTCCTCCTGCATTACTCCCAATTGTTCCCTGGGGTCCTGGGTTTACTCTAACCCCTCTTCTATCTCCCCCACCGGCATCCGATCGCCTTGACCATCCATGGCACGATATAATTAGGTTTTTAATAGTAGATTTCGGCCGCTCCTAATTTTGACCAAATTTTTCAGATGGATTAAAAAATTTGGTTCGGGTCCAATCCCACTCCCCGACACCAATTGCTGCGGCCAATCGCACAATTGTTGTCCAAAATTTGGTCTAAAAAATTTAGTCCCAGGTTCCAGATCCCAACTCCTGACTACCAATTGTTGCGGATCTCGGTTTACAGCGCTCCCCTTACTGAGGGGGGTTTAATCCTATCGTCTATTAAGCTGGCCATCTGAGTCCTAGAAGATACCGCGCTCCTTCCGGTCGGATGCAGGGCGATACTTCTGCCCGAGCCACGGACAAGATGGAATGTTGCCGAGCGGTTTAGCAATCCGAAGCTTGAGCCGTTAGCGGCAGTCTAAACCCGATTATAGCGGTTCCTATATCGTGCCACTGATATTCAATTGGGGACAGGATGCAAGCGATCGGCTGAGAGGAACCAAAGTAAAGCAAGATCAAATATAATGTATTAATTATGTACAGGAAACCCGAAGAGGAAATGAAAGAGGGGAATTTCACAAGAAGAAGAAGAAGCAGTGACACAGGGCAGCCTTAAACAGTCTTATATTATCACACGCCCAGGACAGTACAAACACACTTACACGAATGGGGTGGTGGTGGTGGGAAGGAAGGAAGAGAAAGGTCCAAGCAGATGGTTCCAGGCTCCGGGTCCGCCGCGAAGAATGGCAGGCAGCTTCGCGTGTCGTTGGCGCACGACCGGACCTTACATATGCGAGGGGCGGGGATGCTGCGTGCGTATAGCATGCCGAACGCTCTCAAACCAAACGGCAGTTCGTATCAAACTATGGTTCCAAGCTATGCTCTGCGCAGTGTTCTTATCATCCGCCGTCTCTGCGCTGTTCTCTCAATCGCAACGGTCCCCTGTGCAGTTCTTCATCAATGGCCTCCCCTC